>NW_024037459.1:0-30998 GCF_015832195.1 Motacilla alba alba
ATATCAAGATGCCGCCCAGGGACAAGCTGCCACCTGTGCCAACCCGGGCTGCTTTGAGAGTGCCCATGGAGCTCTGCAAACAGACACCAGGAATGTGGTGTTATGGGTTTTGTTTTCCCGGGCAGAGCCCATTTTCAGTACCAGGTAGGCCCTTGTTCCTTAGGGGCAGGCTGTCAGCAGGATTTCCACGAATATCAAGATGCTGCCCAGGGACAAGCTGCCACCTGTGCCAATTTGAGCTGCTTTGAGAGTGCCCATGGAGCTCTGCAAACAGAAACCAGAAACGTTGGGTGCTGAGTTTTGTTTCCCCGGGCAGAGCCCTTTGTTTGTACCAGGTAGGCCCTTGTTCCTTAGGGGCCGTGTGCCTGCTGGATTTCCGTGAATATCAAGATGCTATCCAGGGACAAGCTGCCACCTGTGGCAACTCGCGCTGCTTTGACAGTGCCCATGGAGCTCTGCAAACAGAAACCAGGAACGTTGTGTGCTGAGTTTTGTTTTCCCGGGCAGAGCCCTTTGTCTGTACCAGGTTGGTCCTCGGCCCTTCGGGACTGGCTGGCAGAAGGATTTCCACGAATATCAAGATGCTGCGCAGGGACAAGCTGCCACCTGTGCCAACTCGGGCTGCTTTGAGAGTGCCCACGGAACTCTTCAAACTGAGACCAGGAACGTGGGGTGGTGGGTTTTGTATCCACGGGCAGAAGCCTTTTTCAGTGCCATGTAGTCCCTCGGCCCTTAAGGGCAGGCTGGCAGAAGGATTTCCAGGAATATCAAGATGCCGCCCAGGGACAAGCTGCCACCTGTGCCAACTCGGGCTGCTTTGAGAGTGCCCATGGAGCTCTGCAAACAGAAACCAGGAACGTGGTGTTATGGGTTTTGTTTTCCCGGGCAGAGCCCTTTGTCAGGACCAGGTAGCCCCTTGTTCCTTAGGGGCAGGCTGGCAGAAGGATTTCCAGGAATATCAAGATGCCGCCCAGGGACAAGCTGCCACCTGTGCCAACTCGGGCTGCTTTGAGAGTGCCCGCGGAGCTCTGCAAACTGAGACCAGGAACGTGAGTTTGTGAATTTTTTTTCCCTGGGCAGAAGATTTTGTCAGTACCAGATAGGGCCTTGGTCCTTCGGGGCCGGCTGCGCGCTGGATTTCCATGAATACCAAGATGCTGCCCAGGGACAAGCTGCCACCTGTGGCAACTCGGGCTGCTTTGAGAGTGCCCATGGAGCTCTGCCAACAGAAACCAGGAACGTGGGGTGGTGGGTTTTGTTTCCACGGGCAGAGCCCTTTGTCAGTACCAGGTAGGCCCTCGGCCCTTAAGGGCAGGCTGGCACAAGGATTTCCACGAATATCAAGATGCTGCCCAGGGACAAGCTGCCACCTGTGCCAATTTGAGCTGCTTTGAGAGTGCCCATGGAGCTCTGCAAACTGAGACCAGGAACGTGGGGTGCTGAGTTTTGTTTTCCCGAGCAGAAGCTTTTGTCAGTACTAGAAAGGCTCTTGGCCCTTCGGGGCCGGCTGCCCGCTGGATTTCCATGAATATCAAGATGCTGCCCAGGGAGAAGCTGCCACCTGTGCCAACTCGCGCTGCTTTGAGTGTGCCCACGGAATTCTTCAAACTGAGACCAGGAACGAGGGGTGGTGGGTTTTGTTTCCACGGGCTGAAGCCTTTGTTACTACCATGTAGTCTTTCGGCCCTTAAGGGCAGGCTGGCACCAGGATTTCCAGGAATATCAAGATGCCGCCCAGGGACAAGCTGCCACCTGTGGCAACTCGCGCTGCTTTGAGAGTGCCCATGGAGCTCTGCAAACTGAGACCAGGACCGTGGGGTGCTGAGTTTTGTTTTCCCGAGCAGAAGCTTTTGTCAGTACTAGGTAGGCCCTTGGCCCTTCGGGGCAGGCTGGCAGAAGGATTTCCACGAATATCAAGATGCCGCGCAGGGACAAGCTGCGACCTGTGCCAACTCGGGCTGCTTTGAGAGTGCCCATGGAGCTCTGCAAACAGAAACCAGGAACGTTGTGTGCTGAGTTTTGTTTCCCCGGGCAGAGCCCTTTGTCTGTACCAGGTAGGCCCTTGTTCCTTAGGGGCCGTCTGCCTGCTGGATTTCCAGGAATATCAAGATGCTATCCAGGGACAAGCTGCCACCTGTGGCAACTCGCGCTGCTTTGAGTGTGCCCATGGAGCACTGCAAACAGAATCCAGGAACTTGGGGTGCTGAGTTTTGTTTTCCTGAGCAGAAGTATTTGTCAGTACTAGGTGGGCCCTCGGCCCTTCGGGGCCGGCTGCCCGCTGGATTTCCATGAATATCAAGATGCTGCTCAGAGACAAGCTGCCACCTGTGCCAACTCGGGCTGCTTTGAGTGTGCCCACGGAACTCTTCAAACTGAGACCAGGAACGTGGGGTGGTGGGTTTTGTTTCCACAGGCTGAAGCCTTTGTCAGTGCCATGTAGTCCCTCGGCCCTTAAGGGCAGGCTGGCACCAGGATTTCCACGAATATCAAGATGCCGCCCAGGGACAAGCTGCCACCTGTGCCAACCCGGGCTGCTTTGAGAGTGCCCATGGAGCTCTGCAAACAGACACCAGGAATGTGGTGTTATGGGTTTTGTTTTCCCGGGCAGAGCCCTTTGTCAGTACCAGGTAGCCCCTTGTTCCTCTAGGGACAGGCTGTCAGCAGGATTTCCACGAATATCAAGATGATGCCCAGGGACAAGGTGCCACCTGTGCCAACTTGAGCTGCTTTGAGAGTGCCCACGGAGCTCTGCAAACTGAGACCAGGAACGTGAGTTTGTGAATTTTTTTTCCCTGGGCAGAAGATTTTGTCAGTACCAGGTAGGGCCTTGTTCCTTCGGGGCCGGCTGCCCGCTGGATTTCCATGAATATCAAGATGCTGCCCAGGGACAATCTGGCACCTGTGCCAACTTGGGCTGCTTTGAGAGTGCCCACGGAGCTCTGCAAACTGAGACCAGGAACGTCGGGTGGTGGGTTTGTTTCCACGGGCAGAGCCCTTTGTCAGTACCAGGTAGGCCCTTGTTCCTTAGGGGCCGTCTGCCTGCTGGATTTTCACGAATATCAAGATGCCACCCAGGGACAAACAGCCACCTGTGGCAACACGGGCTGCTTTGAGAGTGCCCACGGAGCTCTGCAAACTGAGACCAGGAACGTGGGGTGGTGGGTTTTGTTTCCACGGGCTGAAGCCTTTGTCACTGCCATGTAGTCTTTCGGCCCTTAAGGGCAGGCTGGCACCAGGATTTCCAGGAATATCAAGATGCCGCCCAGGGACAAGCTGCCACCTGTGCCAACTCGGGCTGCTTTGAGAGTGCCCATGGAGCTCTGCAAACAGAAACCAGGAACGTTGTGTGCTGAGTTTTGTTTCCCCGGGCAGAGCCCTTTGTCTGTACCAGGTAGGCCCTTGTTCCTTAGGGGCCGTCTGCCTGCTGGATTTCCAGGAATATCAAGATGCTATCCAGGGACAAGCTGCCACCTGTGGCAACTCGGTCTGCTTTGAGAGTGCCCATGAAGCTCTGCAAACTGAGACCGGGAACGTGGGGTTATGGGTTTGATTTCCCCGGGCAGAAGCCTTTGTCAGTACCATGTAGGCCCTCGGCCCTTCGGGGCAGGCTGGCAGAAGGATTTCCACGAATATCCAGATGCTGCGCAGGGACAAGCTGCCACCTGTGCCAACTCGGGCTGCTTTGAGAGTGCCCATGGAGCTCTGCAAACTGAGACCAGGAAAGTGGTGTTCTGAGTTTTGTTTTCCCGAGAAGATGCTTTTGTCAGTACTAGGTAGGCCCTCGGCCCTTCGGGGCCGGCTGCCCGCTGGATTTCCATGAATATCAAGATGCTGCCCAGGGACAAGCTGCCACCTGTGGCAACTCGGGCTGCTTTGAGAGTGCCCACGGAACTCTTCAAACTGAGACCAGGAACGTGGGGTGGTGGGTTTTGTTTTCACGGGCTGAAGCCTTTGTCAGTGCCATGTAGTCCCTCGGCCCTTAAGGGCAGGCTGGCACCAGGATTTCCAGGAATATCAAGATGCCGCCCAGGGACAAGCTGCCACCTGTGCCAACTCGCGCTGCTTTGAGATTGCCAATGGAGCTCTGCAAACAGACACCAGGAATGTGGTGTTATGGGTTTTGTTTTCCCGGGCAGAGCCCATTTTCAGTACCAGGTAGGCCCTTGTTCCTTAGGGGCAGGCTGTCTGCAGGATTTCCACGAATATCAAGATGCTGCCCAGGGACAAGCTGCCACCTGTGCCAACTTGAGCTGCTTTGAGAGTGCCCACGGAGCTCTGCAAACTGAGACCAGGAACGTGAGTTTGTGAATTTTTTTTCCCTGGGCAGAAGATTTTGTCAGTACCAGGTAGGCCTTGTTCCTTCGGGGCCGGCTGCCCGCTGGATTTCCATGAATATCAAGATGCTGCCCAGGGACAAGCTGCCACCTGTGGCAACTCGGGCTGCTTTGAGAGTGCCCACGGAGCTCTGCAAACTGAGACCAGGAACGTGGGGTAGTGGGTTTTGTTTCCACGGGCAGAGCCCTTCGTCAGTACCAGGTAGCCCCTTGTTCCTTAGGGGCCGTCTGCCTGCTGGATTATCACGAATATCAAGATGCCACCCAGGGACAAACAGACACCTGTGCCAACTAGGGCTGCTTTGAGAGTGCCCGCGGAGCTCTGCAAACTGAGACCAGGAACGTGAGTTTGTGAATTTTTTTTCCCTGGGCAGAAGACTTTGACAGTACCAGGTAGGCCCTTGTTCCTTCGGGGCCGGCTGCCCGCTGGATTTCCATGAATATCAAGATGCTGCCCAGGGACAAGCTGCCACCTGTGCCAACTCGGGCTGCTTTGAGAGTGCCCACGGAGCTCTGCAAACTGAGACCAGGAACGTGGGGTGGTGGGTTTTGTTTCCACGGGCTGAAGCCTTTGTCACTGCCATGTAGTCTTTCGGCCCTTAAGGGCAGGCTGGCACCAGGATTTCCACGAATATCAAGATGCCGCCCAGGGACAAGATGCCACCTGTGCCAACTCGGGCTGCTTTGAGAGTGCCCATGGAGCTCTGCAAACTGAGACCAGGAACGTGGGTTGGAGAATTTTGTTTCCCCGGGCAGAAGCCTTTGTCACTGCCATGTAGTCTTTCGGCCCTTAAGGGCAGGCGGGCACAAGGATTTCCACGAATATCAAGATGCCGCCCAGGGACAAGCTGCCACCTGTGGCAACTCGGTCTGCTTTGAGAGTGCCCATGAAGCTCTTCAAACTGAGACCAGGAACGTGGGTTGGCGAATTTTGTTTCCCTGGGCAGAAGCCTTTGTAAGTCCATGGTAGGCCCTCGGCCCTTCGGGGCAGGCTGGCAGAAGGATTTCCACGAATATCAAGATGCCGCCCAGGGACAAGCTGCCACCTGTGCCAACCCGGGCTGCTTTGAGAGTGCCCATGGAGCTCTGCAAACAGACACCAGGAATGTGGGGTTATGGGTTTTGTTTTCCCGGGCAGAGCCCATTTTCAGTACCAGGTAGGCCCTTGTTCCTTAGGGGCAGGCTGTCCGCAGGATTTCCACGAATATCAAGATGCTGCCCAGGGACAAGCTGCCACCTGTGCCAACTTGAGCTGCTTTGAGAGTGCCCACGGAGCTCTGCAAACTGAGACCAGGAACGTGAGTTTGTGAATTTTTTTTCCCTGGGCAGAAGATTTTGTCAGTACCAGGTAGGCCTTGTTCCTTCGGGGACGGCTGCCCGCTGGATTTCCATGAATATCAAGATGCTGCCCAGGGACAAGCTGCCACCTGTGGCAACTCGGGCTGCTTTGAGAGTGCCCACGGAGCTCTGCAAACTGAGACCAGGAACGTGGGGTAGTGGGTTTTGTTTCCACGGGCAGAGCCCTTTGTCAGTACCAGGTAGGCCCTTGTTCCTTAGGGGCCGTCTGCCTGCTGGATTATCACGAATATCAAGATGCCACCCAGGGACAAACAGACACCTGTGCCAACTCGGGCTGCTTTGAGAGTGCCCGCGGAGCTCTGCAAACTGAGACCAGGAACGTGAGTTTGTGAATTTTTTTTCCCTGGGCAGAAGACTTTGACAGTACCAGGTAGGCCCTTGTTCCTTCGGGGCCGGCTGCCCGCTGGATTTCCATGAATATCAAGATGCTGCCCAGGGACAAGCTGCCACCTGTGGCAACTCGGGCTGCTTTGAGAGTGCCCACGGAGCTCTGCAAACTGAGACCAGGAACGTGGGGTGGTGGGTTTTGTTTCCACGGGCTGAAGCCTTTGTCACTGCCATGTAGTCTTTCGGCCCTTAAGGGCAGGCTGGCACCAGGATTTCCAGGAATATCAAGATGCCGCCCAGGGACAAGCTGCCACCTGTGCCAACTCGGGCTGCTTTGAGAGTGCCCATGGAGTTCTGCAAACTGAGACCAGGAACGTGGGTTGGAGAATTTTGTTTCCCCGGGCAGAAGCCTTTGTCACTGCCATGTAGTCTTTCGGCCCTTAAGGGCAGGCGGGCACAAGGATTTCCACGAATATCAAGATGCCGCCCAGGGACAAGCTGCCACCTGTGGCAACTCGGTCTGCTTTGAGAGTGCCCATGAAGCTCTTCAAACTGAGACCAGGAACGTGGGTTGGCGAATTTTGTTTCCCTGGGCAGAAGCCTTTGTAAGTCCATGGTAGGCCCTCGGCCCTTCGGGGCAGGCTGGCAGAAGGATTTCCACGAATATCAAGATGCCGCCCAGGGACAAGCTGCCACCTGTGCCAACCCGGGCTGCTTTGAGAGTGCCCATGGAGCTCTGCAAACTGACACCAGGAATGTGGTGTTATGGGTTTTGTTTTCCCGGGCAGAGCCCATTTTCAGTACCAGGTAGGCCCTTGTTCCTTAGGGGCAGGCTGTCAGCAGGATTTCCACGAATATCAAGATGCTGCCCAGGGACAAGCTGCCACCTGTGGCAACTCGGGCTGCTTTGAGAGTGCCCACGGAGCTCTGCAAACTGAGACCAGGAACGTGGGGTAGTGGGTTTTGTTTCCACGGGCAGAGCCCTTTGTCAGTACCAGGTAGCCCCTTGTTCCTTAGGGGCCGTCTGCCTGCTGGATTATCACGAATATCAAGATGCCACCCAGGGACAAACAGACACCTGTGCCAACTCGGGCTGCTTTGAGAGTGCCCGCGGAGCTCTGCAAACTGAGACCAGGAACGTGAGTTTGTGAATTTTTTTTCCCTGGGCAGAAGACTTTGACAGTACCAGGTAGGCCCTTGTTCCTTCGGGGCCGGCTGCCCGCTGGATTTCCATGAATATCAAGATGCTGCCCAGGGACAAGCTGCCACCTGTGGCAACTCGGGCTGCTTTGAGAGTGCCCACGGAGCTCTGCAAACTGAGACCAGGAACGTGGGGTGGTGGGTTTTGTTTCCACGGGCTGAAGCCTTTGTCACTGCCATGTAGTCTTTCGCCCCTTAAGGGCAGGCTGGCACCAGGATTTCCACGAATATCAAGATGCCGCGCAGGGACAAGCTGCCACCTGTGCCAACTCGGGCTGCTTTGAGAGTGCCCATGGAGCTCTGCAAACTGAGACCAGGAACGTGGGTTGGAGAATTTTGTTTCCCCGGGCAGAAGCCTTTGTCACTGCCATGTAGTCTTTCGGCCCTTAAGGACAGGCAGGCACAAGGATTTCCACGAATATCAAGATGCCGCCCAGGGACAAGCTGCCACCTGTAGCAACTCGGTCTGCTTTGAGAGTGCCCATGAAGCTCTTCAAACTGAGACCAGGAACGTGGGTTGGCGAATTTTGTTTCCCTGGGCAGAAGCCTTTGTAAGTCCATGGTAGGCCCTCGGCCCTTCGGGGCAGGCTGGCAGAAGGATTTCCACGAATATCAAGATGCCGCCCAGGGACAAGCTGCCACCTGTGCCAACCCGGGCTGCTTTGAGAGTGCCCATGGAGCTCTGCAAACAGACACCAGGAATGTGGTGTTATGGGTTTTGTTTTCCCGGGCAGAGCCCATTTTCAGTACCAGGTAGGCCCTTGTTCCTTAGGGGCAGGCTGTCAGCAGGATTTCCACGAATATCAAGATGCTGCCCAGGGACAAGCTGCCACCTGTGCCAACTTGAGCTGCTTTGAGAGTGCCCACGGAGCTCTGCAAACTGAGACCAGGAACGTGAGTTTGTGAATTTTTTTTCCCTGGGCAGAAGATTTTGTCAGTACCAGGTAGGCCTTGTTCCTTCGGGGCCGGCTGCCCGCTGGATTTCCATGAATATCAAGATGCTGCCCAGGGACAAGCTGCCACCTGTGGCAACTCGGGCTGCTTTGAGAGTGCCCACGGAGCTCTGCAAACTGAGACCAGGAACGTGGGGTAGTGGGTTTTGTTTCCACGGGCAGAGCCCTTCGTCAGTACCAGGTAGCCCCTTGTTCCTTAGGGGCCGTCTGCCTGCTGGATTTTCACGAATATCAAGATGCCACCCAGGGACAAACAGACACCTGTGCCAACTCGGGCTGCTTTGAGAGTGCCCGCGGAGCTCTGCAAACTGAGACCAGGAACGTGAGTTTGTGAATTTTTTTTCCCTGGGCAGAAGACTTTGACAGTACCAGGTAGGCCCTTGTTCCTTCGGGGCCGGCTGCCCGCTGGATTTCCATGAATATCAAGATGCTGCCCAGGGACAAGCTGCCACCTGTGGCAACTCGGGCTGCTTTGAGAGTGCCCACGGAGCTCTGCAAACTGAGACCAGGAACGTGGGGTGGTGGGTTTTGTTTCCACGGGCTGAAGCCTTTGTCACTGCCATGTAGTCTTTCGGCCCTTAAGGGCAGGCTGGCACCAGGATTTCCACGAATATCAAGATGCCGCCCAGGGACAAGCTGCCACCTGTGGCAACTCGGGCTGCTTTGAGAGTGCCCATGAAGCTCTTCAAACTGAGACCAGGAACGTGGGTTGGCGAATTTTGTTTCCCTGGGCAGAAGCCTTTGTAAGTCCATGGTAGGCCCTCGGCCCTTCGGGGCAGGCTGGCAGAAGGATTTCCACGAATATCAAGATGCCGCCCAGGGACAAGCTGCCACCTGTGCCAACCCGGGCTGCTTTGAGAGTGCCCATGGAGCTCTGCAAACAGACACCAGGAATGTGGTGTTATGGGTTTTGTTTTCCCGGGCAGAGCCCATTTTCAGTACCAGGTAGGCCCTTGTTCCTTCGGGGCAGGCTGTCAGCAGGATTTCCACGAATATCAAGATGCTGCCCAGGGACAAGCTGCCACCTGTGCCAACTTGAGCTGCTTTGAGAGTGCCCACGGAGCTCTGCAAACTGAGACCAGGAACGTGAGTTTGTGAATTTTTTTCCCTGGGCAGAAGATTTTGTCAGTACCAGGTAGGCCTTGTTCCTTCGGGGCCGGCTGCCCGCTGGATTTCCATGAATATCAAGATGCTGCTCAGGGACAAGCTGCCACCTGTGGCAACTCGGGCTGCTTTGAGAGTGCCCACGGAGCTCTGCAAACTGAGACCAGGAACGTGGGGTAGTGGGTTTTGTTTCCACGGGCAGAGCCCTTTGTCAGTACCAGGTAGGCCCTTGTTCCTTAGGGGCCGTCTGCCTGCTGGATTATCACGAATATCAAGATGCCACCCAGGGACAAACAGACACCTGTGCCAACTCGGGCTGCTTTGAGAGTGCCCATGGAGCTCTGCAAACTGAGACCAGGAACGTGAGTTTGTGAATTTTTTTTCCCTGGGCAGAAGACTTTGACAGTACCAGGTAGGCCCTTGTTCCTTCGGGGCCGGCTGCCCGCTGGATTTCCATGAATATCAAGATGCTGCCCAGGGACAAGCTGCCACCTGTGCCAACTCGGGCTGCTTTGAGAGTGCCCACGGAGCTCTGCAAACTGAGACCAGGAACGTGGGGTGGTGGGTTTTGTTTCCACGGGCTGAAGCCTTTGTCACTGCCATGTAGTCTTTCGGCCCTTAAGGGCAGGCTGGCACCAGGATTTCCACGAATATCAAGATGCCGCCCAGGGACAAGCTGCCACCTGTGGCAACTCGGGCTGCTTTGAGAGTGCCCATGGAGCTCTGCAAACTGAGACCAGGAACGTGGGTTGGAGAATTTTGTTTCCCCGGGCAGAAGCCTTTGTCAGTTCCAGGTAGTCCCTTGGCCCTTCGGGGCAGGCTGGCAGAAGGATTTCCAGGAATATCAAGATGCCGCGCAGGGACAAGCTGGCACCTGTGCCAACTCGGGCTGCTTTGAGAGTGCCCATGGAGCTCTGCAAACAGAAACCAGGAACGTTGGGTGCTGAGTTTTGTTTCCCCGGGCAGAGCCCTTTGTTTGTACCAGGTAGGCCCTTGTTCCTTAGGGGCCGTCTGCCTGCTGGATTTCCGTGAATATCAAGATGCTATCCAGGGACAAGCTGCCACCTGTGGCAACTCGCGCTGCTTTGAGAGTGCCCTCGGAGCTCTGCAAACTGAGACCAGGAACGTGAGTTTGTGAATTTTTTTTCCCTGGGCAGAAGATTTTGTCAGTACCAGGTAGGGCCTTGTTCCTTCGGGGCCGGCTGCCCGCTGGATTTCCATGAATATCAAGATGCTGCCCAGGGACAAGCTGCCACCTGTGCCAACTTGGGCTGCTTTGAGAGTGCCCACGGAGCTCTGCAAACTGAGACCAGGAACGTCGGGTGGTGGGTTTGTTTCCACGGGCAGAGCCCTTTGTCAATACCAGGTAGGCCCTTGTTCCTTAGGGGCCGTCTGCCTGCTGGATTTTCACGAATATCAAGATGCCACCCAGGGACAAACAGCCACCTGTGGCAACACGGGCTGCTTTGAGAGTGCCCACGGAGCTCTGCAAACTGAGACCAGGAACGTGGGGTGGTGGGTTTTGTTTCCACGGGCAGAGCCCTTTGTCAGTACCAGGTAGGCCCTCGGCCCTTAAGGGCAGGCTGGCACAAGGATTTCCACGAATATCAAGATGCCGCCCAGGGACAAGCTGCCACCTGTGGCAACTCGCGCTGCTTTGAGAGTGCCCATGGAGCTCTGCAAACTGAGACCAGGAACGTGGGGTGCTGAGTTTTGTTTTCCCGAGCAGAAGCTTTTGTCAGTACTAGGTAGGCTCTTGGCCCTTCGGGGCCGGCTGCCCGCTGGATTTCCATGAATATCAAGATGCTGCCCAGGGACAAGCTGCCACCTGTGCCAACTCGCGCTGCTTTGAGTGTGCCCTCGGAATTCTTCAAACTGAGACCAGGAACGTGGGCTGGTGGGTTTTGTTTCCACGGGCTGAAGCCTTTGTCACTACCATGTAGTCTTTCGGCCCTTAAGGGCAGGCTGGCACCAGGATTTCCAGGAATATCAAGATGCCGCCCAGGGACAAGCTGCCACCTGTGGCAACTCGCGCTGCTTTGAGAGTGCCCATGGAGCTCTGCAAACTGAGACCAGGACCGTGGGGTGCTGAGTTTTGTTTTCCCGAGCAGAAGCTTTTGTCAGTACTAGGTAGGCCCTTGGCCCTTCGGGGCAGGCTGGCAGAAGGATTTCCACGAATATCAAGATGCCGCGCAGGGACAAGCTGGCACCTGTGCCAACTCGGGCTGCTTTGAGAGTGCCCATGGAGCTCTGCAAACAGAAACCAGGAACGTTGTGTGCTGAGTTTTGTTTCCCCGGGCAGAGCCCTTTGTCTGTACCAGGTAGGCCCTTGTTCCTTAGGGGCCGTCTGCCTGCTGGATTTCCAGGAATATCAAGATGCTATCCAGGGACAAGCTGCCACCTGTGGCAACTCGCGCTGCTTTGAGAGTGCCCATGGAGCTCTGCAAACAGAATCCAGGAACATGGGGTGCTGAGTTTTGTTTTCCTGAGCAGAAGATTTTGTCAGTACCAGGTAGGGCCTTGTTCCTTCGGGGCCGGCTGCCCGCTGGATTTCCATGAATATCAAGATGCCACCCAGGGACAAGCTGCCACCTGTGCCAACTTGGGCTGCTTTGAGAGTGCCCACGGAGCTCTGCAAACTGAGACCAGGAACGTCGGGTGGTGGGTTTGTTTCCACGGGCAGAGCCCTTTGTCAGTACCAGGTAGGCCCTTGTTCCTTAGGGGCCGTCTGCCTGCTGGATTATCACGAATATCAAGATGCCACCCAGGGACAAGCTGCCACCTGTGCCAACTCGGGCTGCTTTGAGAGTGCCCATGGAGCTCTGCAAACTGAGACCAGGAACATGGGGTGGTGGGTTTTGTTTCCACGGGCAGAGCCCTTTGTCAGTACCAGGTAGGCCCTCGGCCCTTAAGGGCAGGCTGGCACAAGGATTTCCACGAATATCAAGATGCCGCCCAGGGACAAGCTGCCACCTGTGGCAACTCGCGCTGCTTTGAGAGTGCCCATGGAGCTCTGCAAACTGAGACCAGGAACGTGGGGTGCTGAGTTTTGTTTTCCCGAGCAGAAGCTTTTGTCAGTACTAGAAAGGCTCTTGGCCCTTCGGGGCCGGCTGCCCGCTGGATTTCCATGAATATCAAGATGCTGCCCAGGGACAAGCTGCCACCTGTGCCAACTCGCGCTGCTTTGAGTGTGCCCTCGGAATTCTTCAAACTGAGACCAGGAACGTGGGCTGGTGGGTTTTGTTTCCACGGGCTGAAGCCTTTGTCACTACCATGTAGTCTTTCGGCCCTTAAGGGCAGGCTGGCACCAGGATTTCCAGGAATATCAAGATGCCGCCCAGGGACAAGCTGCCACCTGTGGCAACTCGCACTGCTTTGAGAGTGCCCATGGAGCTCTGCAAACTGAGACCAGGAACGTGGGGTGCTGAGTTTTGTTTTCCCGAGCAGAAGCTTTTGTCAGTACTAGGTAGGCCCTTGGCCCTTCGGGGCAGGCTGGCAGAAGGATTTCCACGAATATCAAGATGCCGCGCAGGGACAAGCTGCGACCTGTGCCAACTCGGGCTGCTTTGAGAGTGCCCATGGAGCTCTGCAAACAGAAACCAGGAACGTTGTGTGCTGAGTTTTGTTTCCCCGGGCAGAGCCCTTTGTCTGTACCAGGTAGGCCCTTGTTCCTTAGGGGCCGTCTGCCTGCTGGATTTCCAGGAATATCAAGATGCTATCCAGGGACAAGCTGCCACCTGTGGCAACTCGCGCTGCTTTGAGAGTGCCCATGGAGCTCTGCAAACAGAATCCAGGAACGTGGGGTGCTGAGTTTTGTTTTCCTGAGCAGAAGTATTTGTCAGTACTAGGTGGGCCCTCGGCCCTTCGGGGCCGGCTGCCCGCTGGATTTCCATGAATATCAAGATGCTGCTCAGAGACAAGCTGCCACCTGTGCCAACTCGGGCTGCTTTGAGTGTGCCCACGGAACTCTTCAAACTGAGACCAGGAACGTGGGGTGGTGGGTTTTGTTTCCACAGGCTGAAGCCTTTGTCAGTGCCATGTAGTCCCTCGGCCCTTAAGGTCAGGCTGGCACAAGGATTTCCACGAATATCAAGATGCCGCCCAGGGACAAGCTGCCACCTGTGGCAACCCGGGCTGCTTTGAGAGTGCCCATGGAGCTCTGCAAACAGACACCAGGAATGTGGTGTTATGGGTTTTGTTTTCCCGGGCAGAGCCCTTTGTCAGTACCAGGTAGCCCCTTGTTCCTCTAGGGGCAGGCTGTCAGCAGGATTTCCACGAATATCAAGATGATGCCCAGGGACAAGCTGCCACCTGTGCCAACTTGAGCTGCTTTGAGAGTGCCCTCGGAGCTCTGCAAACTGAGACCAGGAACGTGAGTTTGTGAATTTTTTTTCCCTGGGCAGAAGATTTTGTCAGTACCAGGTAGGGCCTTGTTCCTTCGGGGCCGGCTGCCCGCTGGATTTCCATGAATATCAAGATGCTGCCCAGGGACAAGCTGCCACCTGTGCCAACTTGGGCTGCTTTGAGAGTGCCCACGGAGCTCTGCAAACTGAGACCAGGAACGTGGGGTAGTGGGTTTTGTTTCCACGGGCAGAGCCCTTCGTCAGTACCAGGTAGGCCCTTGTTCCTTAGGGGCCGTCTGCCTGCTGGATTATCACGAATATCAAGATGCCACCCAGGGACAAACAGACACCTGTGCCAACTCGGGCTGCTTTGAGAGTGCCCATGGAGCTCTGCAAACTGAGACCAGGAACGTGAGTTTGTGAATTTTTTTTCCCTGGGCAGAAGACTTTGACAGTACCAGGTAGGCCCTTGTTCCTTCGGGGCCGGCTGCCCGCTGGATTTCCATGAATATCAAGATGCTGCCCAGGGACAAGCTGCCACCTGTGGCAACTCGGGCTGCTTTGAGAGTGCCCACGGAGCTCTGCAAACTGAGACCAGGAACGTGGGGTGGTGGGTTTTGTTTCCACGGGCTGAAGCCTTTGTCACTGCCATGTAGTCTTTCGGCCCTTAAGGGCAGGCTGGCACCAGGATTTCCACGAATATCAAGATGCCGCCCAGGGACAAGCTGCCACCTGTGGCAACTCGGGCTGCTTTGAGAGTGCCCATGAAGCTCTTCAAACTGAGACCAGGAACGTGGGTTGGCGAATTTTGTTTCCCTGGGCAGAAGCCTTTGTAAGTCCATGGTAGGCCCTCGGCCCTTCGGGGCAGGCTGGCAGAAGGATTTCCACGAATATCAAGATGCCGCCCAGGGACAAGCTGCCACCTGTGCCAACCCGGGCTGCTTTGAGAGTGCCCATGGAGCTCTGCAAACAGACACCAGGAATGTGGTGTTATGGGTTTTGTTTTCCCGGGCAGAGCCCATTTTCAGTACTAGGTAGGCCCTTGTTCCTTAGGGGCAGGCTGTCAGCAGGATTTCCACGAATATCAAGATGCTGCCCAGGGACAAGCTGCCACCTGTGCCAACTTGAGCTGCTTTGAGAGTGCCCATGGAGCTCTGCAAACTGAAACCAGGAACGTGAGTTTGTGAATTTTTTTTCCCTGGGCAGAAGATTTTGTCAGTACCAGGTAGGCCTTGTTCCTTCGGGGCCGGCTGCCCGCTGGATTTCCATGAATATCAAGATGCTGCCCAGGGACAAGCTGCCACCTGTGGCAACTCGGGCTGCTTTGAGAGTGCCCACGGAGCTCTGCAAACTGAGACCAGGAACGTGGGGTAGTGGGTTTTGTTTCCACGGGCAGAGCCCTTTGTCAGTACCAGGTAGGCCCTTGTTCCTTAGGGGCCGTCTGCCTGCTGGATTATCACGAATATCAAGATGCCACCCAGGGACAAACAGACACCTGTGCCAACTCGGGCTGCTTTGAGAGTGCCCGCGGAGCTCTGCAAACTGAGACCAGGAACGTGAGTTTGTGAATTTTTTTTCCCTGGGCAGAAGACTTTGACAGTACCAGGTAGGCCCTTGTTCCTTCGGGGCCGGCTGCCCGCTGGATTTCCATGAATATCAAGATGCTGCCCAGGGACAAGCTGCCACCTGTGGCAACTCGGGCTGCTTTGAGAGTGCCCACGGAGCTCTGCAAACTGAGACCAGGAACGTGGGGTGGTGGGTTTTGTTTCCACGGGCTGAAGCCTTTGTCACTGCCATGTAGTCTTTCGGCCCTTAAGGGCAGGCTGGCACCAGGATTTCCACGAATATCAAGATGCCGCCCAGGGACAAGCTGCCACCTGTGGCAACTCGGGCTGCTTTGAGAGTGCCCATGGAGCTCTGCAAACTGAGACCAGGAACGTGGGTTGGAGAATTTTTTTTCCCCGGGCAGAAGCCTTTGTCAGTTCCAGGTAGTCCCTTGGCCCTTCGGGGCAGGCTGGCAGAAGGATTTCCACGAATATCAAGATGCCGCGCAGGGACAAGCTGCCACCTGTGCCAACTCGGGCTGCTTTGAGAGTGCCCATGGAGCTCTGCAAACAGAAACCAGGAACGTTGGGTGCTGAGTTTTGTTTCCCCGGGCAGAGCCCTTTGTTTGTACCAGGTAGGCCCTTGTTCCTTAGGGGCCGTCTGCCTGCTGGATTTCCGTGAATATCAAGATGCTATCCAGGGACAAGCTGCCACCTGTGGCAACTCGCGCTGCTTTGAGAGTGCCCTCGGAGCTCTGCAAACTGAGACCAGGAACGTGAGTTTGTGAATTTTTTTTCCCTGGGCAGAAGATTTTGTCAGTACCAGGTAGGGCCTTGTTCCTTCGGGGCCGGCTGCCCGCTGGATTTCCATGAATATCAAGATGCTGCCCAGGGACAAGCTGCCACCTGTGCCAACTTGGGCTGCTTTGAGAGTGCCCACGGAGCTCTGCAAACTGAGACCAGGAACGTCGGGTGGTGGGTTTGTTTCCACGGGCAGAGCCCTTTGTCAATACCAGGTAGGCCCTTGTTCCTTAGGGGCCGTCTGCCTGCTGGATTTTCACGAATATCAAGATGCCACCCAGGGACAAACAGCCACCTGTGGCGACACGGGCTGCTTTGAGAGTGCCCACGGAGCTCTGCAAACTGAGACCAGGAACATGGGGTGGTGGGTTTTGTTTCCACGGGCAGAGCCCTTTGTCAGTACCAGGTAGGCCCTCGGCCCTTAAGGGCAGGCTGGCACAAGGATTTCCACGAATATCAAGATGCCGCCCAGGGACAAGCTGCCACCTGTGGCAACTCGCGCTGCTTTGAGAGTGCCCATGGAGCTCTGCAAACTGAGACCAGGAACGTGGGGTGCTGAGTTTTGTTTTCCCGAGCAGAAGCTTTTGTCAGTACTAGGTAGGCTCTTGGCCCTTCGGGGCCGGCTGCCCGCTGGATTTCCATGAATATCAAGATGCTGCCCAGGGACAAGCTGCCACCTGTGCCAACTCGCGCTGCTTTGAGTGTGCCCTCGGAATTCTTCAAACTGAGACCAGGAACGTGGGCTGGTGGGTTTTGTTTCCACGGGCTGAAGCCTTTGTCACTACCATGTAGTCTTTCGGCCCTTAAGGGCAGGCTGGCACCAGGATTTCCAGGAATATCAAGATGCCGCCCAGGGACAAGCTGCCACCTGTGGCAACTCGCACTGCTTTGAGAGTGCCCATGGAGCTCTGCAAACTGAGACCAGGAACGTGGGGTGCTGAGTTTTGTTTTCCCGAGCAGAAGCTTTTGTCAGTACTAGGTAGGCCCTTGGCCCTTCGGGGCAGGCTGGGAGAAGGATTTCCACGAATATCAAGATGCCGCGCAGGGACAAGCTGCGACCTGTGCCAACTCGGGCTGCTTTGAGAGTGCCCATGGAGCTCTGCAAACAGAAACCAGGAACGTTGTGTGCTGAGTTTTGTTTCCCCGGGCAGAGCCCTTTGTCTGTACCAGGTAGGCCCTTGTTCCTTAGGGGCCGTCTGCCTGCTGGATTTCCAGGAATATCAAGATGCTATCCAGGGACAAGCTGCCACCTGTGGCAACTCGCGCTGCTTTGAGAGTGCCCATGGAGCTCTGCAAACAGAATCCAGGAACGTGGGGTGCTGAGTTTTGTTTTCCTGAGCAGAAGTATTTGTCAGTACTAGGTGGGCCCTCGGCCCTTCGGGGCCGGCTGCCCGCTGGATTTCCATGAATATCAAGATGCTGCTCAGGGACAAGCTGCCACCTGTGCCAACTCGGGCTGCTTTGAGTGTGCCCACGGAACTCTTCAAACTGAGACCAGGAACGTGGGGTGGTGGGTTTTGTTTCCACAGGCTGAAGCCTTTGTCAGTGCCATGTAGTCCCTCGGCCCTTAAGGGCAGGCTGGCACCAGGATTTCCACGAATATCAAGATGCCGCCCAGGGACAAGCTGCCACCTGTGCCAACCCGGGCTGCTTTGAGAGTGCCCATGGAGCTCTGCAAACAGACACCAGGAATGTGGTGTTATGGGTTTTGTTTTCCCGGGCAGAGCCCTTTGTCAGTACCAGGTAGCCCCTTGTTCCTCTAGGGGGAGGCTGTCAGCAGGATTTCCACGAATATCAAGATGATGCCCAGGGACAAGCTGCCACCTGTGCCAACTTGAGCTGCTTTGAGAGTGCCCACGGAGCTCTGCAAACTGAGACCAGGAACGTGAGTTTGTGAATTTTTTTTCCCTGGGCAGAAGATTTTGTCAGTACCAGGTAGGGCCTTGTTCCTTCGGGGCCGGCTGCCCGCTGGATTTCCATGAATATCAAGATGCTGCCCAGGGACAAGCTGCCACCTGTGCCAACTTGGGCTGCTTTGAGAGTGCCCACGGAGCTCTGCAAACTGAGACCAGGAACGTCGGGTGGTGGGTTTGTTTCCACGGGCAGAGCCCTTTGTCAGTACCAGGTAGGCCCTTGTTCCTTAGGGGCCGTCTGCCTGCTGGATTTTCACGAATATCAAGATGCCACCCAGGGACAAACAGCCACCTGTGGCAACACGGGCTGCTTTGAGAGTGCCCACGGAGCTCTGCAAACTGAGACCAGGAACGTGGGCTGGTGGGTTTTGTTTCCACGGGCTGAAGCCTTTGTCACTGCCATGTAGTCTTTCGGCCCTTAAGGGCAGGCTGGCACCAGGATTTCCAGGAATATCAAGATGCCGCGCAGGGACAAGCTGCCACCTGTGCCAACTCGCGCTGCTTTGAGAGTGCCCATGGAGCTCTGCAAACAGAAACCAGGAACGTTGTGTGCTGAGTTTTGTTTCCCCGGGCAGAGCCCTTTGTCTGTACCAGGTAGGCCCTTGTTCCTTAGGGGCCGTCTGCCTGCTGGATTTCCACGAATATCAAGATGCTATCCAGGGACAAGCTGCCACCTGTGGCAACTCGCGCTGCTTTGAGAGTGCCCATGGAGCTCTGCAAACAGAATCCAGGAACGTGGGGTGCTGAGTTTTGTTTTCCTGAGCAGAAGTATTTGTCAGTACTAGGTGGGCCCTCGGCCCTTCGGGGCCGGCTGCCCGCTGGATTTCCATGAATATCAAGATGCTGCTCAGAGACAAGCTGCCACCTGTGCCAACTCGGGCTGCTTTGAGAGTGCCCACGGAACTCTTCAAACTGAGACCAGGAACGTGGGGTGGTGGGTTTTGTTTCCACAGGCTGAAGCCTTTGTCAGTGCCATGTAGTCCCTCGGCCCTTAAGGGCAGGCTGGCACCAGGATTTCCACGAATATCAAGATGCCGCCCAGGGACAAGCTGCCACCTGTGCCAACCCAGGCTGCTTTGAGAGTGCCCATGGAGCTCTGCAAACAGACACCAGGAATGTGGTGTTATGGGTTTTGTTTTCCCGGGCAGAGCCCTTTGTCAGTACCAGGTAGCCCCTTGTTCCTCTAGGGGCAGGCTGTCAGCAGGATTTCCACGAATATCAAGATGATGCCCAGGGACAAGCTGCCACCTGTGCCAACTTGAGCTGCTTTGAGAGTGCCCACGGAGCTCTGCAAACTGAGACCAGGAACGTGAGTTTGTGAATTTTTTTTCCCTGGGCAGAAGATTTTGTCAGTACCAGGTAGGGCCTTGTTCCTTCGGGGCCGGCTGCCCGCTGGATTTCCATGAATATCAAGATGCTGCCCAGGGACAAGCTGCCACCTGTGGCAACACGGGCTGCTTTGAGAGTGCCCACGGAGCACTGCAAACTGAGACCAGGAACGTGGGGTGGTGGGTTTTGTTTCCATGGGCTGAAGCCTTTGTCACTGCCATGTAGTCTTTCGGCCCTTAAGGGCAGGCTGGCACCAGGATTTCCAGGAATATCAAGATGCCGCCCAGGGACAAGATGCCACCTGTGCCAACTCGGGCTGCTTTGAGAGTGCCCACGGAGCTCTGCAAACTGAGACCAGGAACATGGGTTGGCGAATTTTGTTTCCACGGGCAGAAGCCTTTGCCAGTTCCAGGTAGTCCCTTGGCCCTTCGGGGCAGGCTGGCAGAAGGATTTCCACGAATATCAAGATGTCGCGCAGGGACAAGCTGCCACCTGTGCCAACTCGGGCTGCTTTGAGAGTGCCCATGGAGCTCTGCAAACAGAAACCAGGAACGTTGTGTGCTGAGTTTTGTTTTCCCGGGCAGAGCCCTTTGTCTGTACCAGGTAGGCTCTTGTTCCTTAGGGGCCATCTGTCTGCAGGATTTCCATGAATATCAAGATGCTGCTCAGGGACAAGCTGCCACCTGTGCCAACTCGTGCTGCTTTGAGAGTGCCCATGAAGCTCTGCAAACTGAGACCAGGAACGTGGTGTGTTGGGTTTTGTTTCCACGGGCTGAAGCCTTTGTCAGTACCATGTAGGGCCTCGGCCCTTAAGGGCAGGCTGGCACAAGGATTTCCACGAATATCAAGATGCTGCCCAGGCATAAACGGCCACCTGTGCCAACTCGGGCTGCTTTGAGAGTGCCCACGGAACTCTTAAAACTGAGACCAGGAACGTGGGGTGGTGGGTTTTGTTTCCCCGGGCAAAAGCCTTTGTCAGTCCCAGGTACGCCCTTGGCCCTTCGGGGCAGGCTGGCAGAAGGATTTCCACGAATATCAAGATGCCGCGCAGGGACAAGCTGCGACCTGTGCCAACTCGGGCTGCTTTGAGAGTGCCCATGGAGCTCTGCCAACAGAAACCAGGAACGTTGTGTGCTGAGTTTTTTTTTCCCGGGCAGAGCCTTTGTCTGTACCTGGTAGGCTCTTGTTCCTTAGGGGCCATCTGCCTGCAGGATTTCCATGAATATCAAGATGCTGCCCAGGGACAAGCTGCCACCTGTGGCAACTCGGTCTGCTTTGAGAGTGCCCATGAAGCTCTGCAAACTGAGACCGGGAACGTGGGGTTATGGGTTTGATTTCCCCGGGCAGAAGCCTTTGTCAGTACCATGTAGGCCCTCGGCCCTTCGGGGGAGGCTGCCAGAAGGATTTCCACGAATATCCAGATGCTGCGCAGGGACAAGCTGCCACCTGTGCCAACTCGGTCTGCTTTGAGAGTGCCCATGGAGCTCTGCAAACTGAGACCAGGAAAGTGGTGTTCTGAGTTTTGTTTTCCCGAGAAGATGCTTTTGTCAGTACTAGGTAGGCCCTCGGCCCTTCGGGGCCGGCTGCCCGCTGGATTTCCATGAATATCAAGATGCTGCCCAGGGACAAGCTGCCACCTGTGGCAACTCGGGCTGCTTTGAGAGTGCCCACGGAACTCTTCAAACTGAGACCAGGAACGTGGGGTGGTGGGTTTTGTTTTCACGGGCTGAAGCCTTTGTCAGTGCCATGTAGACCCTCGGCCCTTAAGGGCAGGCTGGCACCAGGATTTCCACGAATATCAAGATGCCGCCCAGGGACAAGCTGCCACCTGTGCCAACTCGCGCTGCTTTGAGATTGCCAATGGAGCTCTGCAAACAGAAACCAGGAACGTGTTGTTATGGGTTTTGTTTTCCCGGGCAGAACCATTTGTCAGTACCAGGTAGGGCCTTGTTCCATAGGGGCCGTCTGCCTTCTGGATTTCCACGAATATCAAGATGCTGCCCAGGGACAAGCTGCCACCTGTGCCAACTCGCGCTGCTTTGAGAGTGCCCATGGAGCTCTGCAAACTGAGACCAGGAACGTGGGGTGGTGGGTTTTGTTTTCCACGGGCTGAAGCCTTTGTCAGTACCATGTAGGCCCTCGGCCATTCGGGTCAGGCTGGCACAAGGATTTCCACGAATATCAAGATGCCGCGCAGGGACAAGCTGCCACCTGTGCCAACTCGCGCTGCTTTGAGATTGCCCATGGAGCTCTGCAAACAGAAACCAGGACCGTGGGGTGCTGAGTTTTGTTTTCCCGAGCAGAAGTATTTGTCAGTACTAGGTGGGCCCTCAGCCCTTCGGGGCCGGCTGCCCGCTGGATTTCCACGAATATCAAGATGCTGCCCAGGGACAAGCTGCCACCTGTGCCAACTCGGGCTGCTTTGAGAGTGCCCACGGAACTCTTCAAACTGAGACCAGGAACGTGGGGTGGTGGGTTTTGTTTCCACGAACAGAAGCCTTTGTCAGTACCAGGTAGGCCCTTGTTCCTTAGGGGCCGTGTGCCTGCTGGATTTCCACGAATATCAAGATGCCGCGCAGGGACAAGCTGCCACCTGTGCCAACTCGGGCTGCCTTGAGAGTGCCCATGAAGCTCTTCAAACTGAGACCAGGAACGTGGGTTGGCGAATTTTGTTTCCCTAGGCAGAAGCCGTTGTAAGTACCATGGTAGGACCTCGGCCCTTCGGGGCAGGCTGGCAGAAGGATTTCCACGAATATCAAGATGCCGCCCAGGGACAAGCTGCCACCTGTGCCAACCCGGGCTGCTTTGAGTGTGCCCATGGAGCTCTGCAAACAGACACCAGGAATGTGGTGTTATGGGTTTTGTTTTCCCGGGCAGAGCCCTTTGTCAGTACCAGGTAGGCCCTTGTTCCTTAGGGGCAGTCTGTCAGCAGGATTTCACGAATATCAAGATGCCACCCAGGGACAAGCTGCCACCTGTGCCAACTTGAGCTGCTTTGAGAGTGCCCACGGAGCTCTGCAAACTGAGACCAGGAACGTGAGTTTGTGAATTTTTTTTTCCCTGGGCAGAAGATTTTGTCAGTACCAGGTAGGCCTTGTTCCTTCGGGGCCGGCTGCCCGCTGGATTTCCATGAATATCAAGATGCTGCCCAGGGACAAGCTGCCACCTGTGGCAACTTGGGCTGCTTTGAGAGTGCCCACGGAGCTCTGCAAACTGAGACCAGGAACGTGGGGTAGTGGGTTTTGTTTCCACGGGCAGAGCCCTTTGTCAGTACCAGGTAGGCCCTTGTTCCTTAGGGGCCGTCTGCCTGCTGGATTATCACGAATATCAAGATGCCGCGCAGGGACAAGCTGCCACCTGTGCCAACTCGGGCTGCCTTGAGAGTGCCCATGAAGCTCTTCAAACTGAGACCAGGAACGTGGGTTGGCGAATTTTGTTTCCCTGGGCAGAAGCCTTTGTAAGTCCATGGTAGGCCCTCGGCCCTTCGGGGCAGGCTGGCAGAAGGATTTCCACGAATATCAAGATGCCGCCCAGGGACAAGCTGCCACCTGTGCCAACCCGGGCTGCTTTGAGTGTGCCCATGGAGCTCTGCAAACAGACACCAGGAATGTGGTGTTATGGGTTTTGTTTTCCCGGGCAGAGCCCTTTGTCAGTACCAGGTAGGCCCTTGTTCCTTAGGGGCAGGATGCCAGCAGGATTTCCACGAATATCAAGATGCTGCCCAGGGACAAGCTGCCACCTGTGCCATCTTGAGCTGCTTTGAGAGTGCCCACGGAGCTCTGCAAACTGAGACCAGGAACGTGAGTTTGTGAATTTTTTTTCCCTGGGCAGAAAACTTTGTCAGTACCAGGTAGGCCTTGTTCCTTCGGGGCCGGCTGCCCGCTGGATTTCCATGAATATCAAGATGCTGCCCAGGGACAAGCTGCCACCTGTGCCAACTCGGGCTGCTTTGAGAGTGCCCACGGAGCTCTGCAAACTGAGACCAGGAACGTGGGGTAGTGGGTTTTGTTTCCACGGGCAGAGCCCTTTGTCAGTACCAGGTAGGCCCTTGTTCCTTAGGGGCCGTCTGCCTGCTTGATTATCACGAATATCAAGATGCCACCCAGGGACAAACAGCCACCTGTGCCAACTGGGGCTGCTTTGAGAGTGCCCGCGGAGCTCTGCAAACTGAGACCAGGAACGTGGGGTTATGGGTTTGATTTCCCCGGGCAGAAGCCTTTGTCAGTACCATGTAGGCCCTCGGCCCTTCGGGGGAGGCTGCCAGAAGGATTTCCACGAATATCCAGATGCTGCGCAGGGACAAGCTGCCACCTGTGCCAACTCGGTCTGCTTTGAGAGTGCCCATGGAGCTCTGCAAACTGAGACCAGGAAAGTGGTGTTCTGAGTTTTGTTTTCCCGAGAAGATGCTTTTGTCAGTACTAGGTAGGCCCTCGGCCCTTCGGGGCCGGCTGCCCGCTGGATTTCCATGAATATCAAGATGCTGCCCAGGGACAAGCTGCCACCTGTGGCAACTCGGGCTGCTTTGAGAGTGCCCACGGAACTCTTCAAACTGAGACCAGGAACGTGGGGTGGTGGGTTTTGTTTTCACGGGCTGAAGCCTTTGTCAGTGCCATGTAGACCCTCGGCCCTTAAGGGCAGGCTGGCACCAGGATTTCCACGAATATCAAGATGCCGCCCAGGGACAAGCTGCCACCTGTGCCAACTCGCGCTGCTTTGAGATCGCCAATGGAGCTCTGCAAACAGAAACCAGGAACGTGTTGTTATGGGTTTTGTTTTCCCGGGCAGAACCATTTGTCAGTACCAGGTAGGGCCTTGTTCCATAGGGGCCGTCTGCCTTCTGGATTTCCACGAATATCAAGATGCTGCCCAGGGACAAGCTGCCACCTGTGCCAACTCGCGCTGCTTTGAGAGTGCCCATGGAGCTCTGCAAACTGAGACCAGGAACGTGGGGTGGTGGGTTTTGTTTCCA
The DNA here is from genome assembly GCF_015832195.1 of Motacilla alba alba. Classification (NCBI taxonomy): domain Eukaryota; kingdom Metazoa; phylum Chordata; class Aves; order Passeriformes; family Motacillidae; genus Motacilla; species Motacilla alba. The sequence goes on from NW_024037459.1 coordinate 24,177, forward strand.
CAGGCTGAAGCCTTTGTCAGTACCATGTAGGCCCTCGGCCATTCGGGTCAGGCTGGCACAAGGATTTCCACGAATATCAAGATGCCGCGCAGGGACAAGCTGCCACCTGTGCCAACTCGCGCTGCTTTGAGATTGCCCATGGAGCTCTGCAAACAGAAACCAGGACCGTGGGGTGCTGAGTTTTGTTTTCCCGAGCAGAAGTATTTGTCAGTACTAGGTGGGCCCTCAGCCCTTCGGGGCCGGCTGCCCGCTGGATTTCCACGAATATCAAGATGCTGCCCAGGGACAAGCTGCCACCTGTGCCAACTCGGGCTGCTTTGAGAGTGCCCACGGAACTCTTCAAACTGAGACCAGGAACGTGGGGTGGTGGGTTTTGTTTCCACGAACAGAAGCCTTTGTCAGTACCAGGTAGGCCCTTGTTCCTTAGGGGCCGTGTGCCTGCTGGATTTCCACGAATATCAAGATGCCGCGCAGGGACAAGCTGCCACCTGTGCCAACTCGGGCTGCCTTGAGAGTGCCCATGAAGCTCTTCAAACTGAGACCAGGAACGTGGGTTGGCGAATTTTGTTTCCCTAGGCAGAAGCCGTTGTAAGTCCATGGTAGGACCTCGGCCCTTCGGGGCAGGCTGGCAGAAGGATTTCCACGAATATCAAGATGCCGCCCAGGGACAAGCTGCCACCTGTGCCAACCCGGGCTGCTTTGAGTGTGCCCATGGAGCTCTGCAAACAGACACCAGGAATGTGGTGTTATGGGTTTTGTTTTCCCGGGCAGAGCCCTTTGTCAGTACCAGGTAGGCCCTTGTTCCTTAGGGGCAGGATGTCAGCAGGATTTCCACGAATATCAAGATGCTGCCCAGGGACAAGCTGCCACCTGTGCCAACTTGAGCTGCTTTGAGAGTGCCCACGGAGCTCTGCAAACTGAGACCAGGAACGTGAGTTTGTGAATTTTTTTTCCCTGGGCAGAAGATTTTGTCAGTACCAGGTAGGCCTTGTTCCTTCGGGGCCGGCTGCCCGCTGGATTTCCATGAATATCAAGATGCTGCCCAGGGACAAGCTGCCACCTGTGGCAACTTGGGCTGCTTTGAGAGTGCCCACGGAGCTCTGCAAACTGAGACCAGGAACGTGGGGTAGTGGGTTTTGTTTCCACGGGCAGAGCCCTTTGTCAGTACCAGGTAGGCCCTTGTTCCTTAGGGGCCGTCTGCCTGCTGGATTATCACGAATATCAAGATGCCGCGCAGGGACAAGCTGCCACCTGTGCCAACTCGGGCTGCCTTGAGAGTGCCCATGAAGCTCTTCAAACTGAGACCAGGAACGTGGGTTGGCGAATTTTGTTTCCCTGGGCAGAAGCCTTTGTAAGTCCATGGTAGGCCCTCGGCCCTTCGGGGCAGGCTGGCAGAAGGATTTCCACGAATATCAAGATGCCGCCCAGGGACAAGCTGCCACCTGTGCCAACCCGGGCTGCTTTGAGTGTGCCCATGGAGCTCTGCAAACAGACACCAGGAATGTGGTGTTATGGGTTTTGTTTTCCCGGGCAGAGCCCTTTGTCAGTACCAGGTAGGCCCTTGTTCCTTAGGGGCAGGATGTCAGCAGGATTTCCACGAATATCAAGATGCTGCCCAGGGACAAGCTGCCACCTGTGCCATCTTGAGCTGCTTTGAGAGTGCCCACGGAGCTCTGCAAACTGAGACCAGGAACGTGAGTTTGTGAATTTTTTTTCCCTGGGCAGAAAATTTTGTCAGTACCAGGTAGGCCTTGTTCCTTCGGGGCCGGCTGGCCGCTGGATTTCCATGAATATCAAGGTGCTGCCCAGGGACAAGCTGCCACCTGTGCCAACTCGGGCTGCTTTGAGAGTGCCCACGGAGCTCTGCAAACTGAGACCAGGAACGTGGGGTAGTGGGTTTTGTTTCCACGGGCAGAGCCCTTTGTCCGTACCAGGTAGGCCCTTGTTCCTTAGGGGCCGTCTGCCTGCTTGATTATCACGAATATCAAGATGCCACCCAGGGACAAGCAGCCACCTGTGCCAACTCGGGCTGCTTTGAGAGTGCCCGCGGAGCTCTGCAAACTGAGACCAGGAACGTGAGTTTGTGAATTTTTTTTCCCCGGGCAGAACCCTTTGTCAGTACCAGGTAGGCCCTTGTTCCTTCGGGGCCGGCTGCCCGCTGGATTTCCATGAATATCAAGATGCTGCCCAGGGACAAGCTGCCACCTGTGGCAACTCGGGCTGCTTTGAGAGTGCCCACGGAGCTCTGCAAACTGAGACCAGGAACGTGGGGTGGTGGGTTTTGTTTCCCCGGGCTGAAGCCTTTGTCACTGCCATGTAGGCTTTCGGCCCTTAAGGGCAGGCTGGCACAAGGATTTCCACGAATATCAAGATGCCGCGCAGGGACAAGCTGCCACCTGTGCCAACTCGGGCTGCTTTGAGAGTGCCCATGAAGCTCTGCAAACTGAGACCAGGAACGTGGGTTGGCGAATTTTGTTTCCCTGGGCAGAAGCCTTTGTCAGTACCAGGTAGGCCCTCGGCCCTTCGGGGCAGGCTGGCAGAAGGATTTCCACGAATATCAAGATGCCGCCCAGGGACAAGCTGCCACCTGTGCCAACTCGGGCTGCTTTGAGAGTGCCCATGGAGCTCTGCAAACAGACACCAGGAATGTGGTGTTATGGGTTTTGTTTTCCCGGGCAGAGCCCTTTGTCAGTACCAGGTAGGCCCTTGTTCCTTAGGGGCAGGCTGTCAGCAGGATTTCCACGAATATCAAGATGCTGCCCAGGGACAAGCTGCCACCTGTGCCAACTTGAGCTGCTTTGAGAGTGCCCACGGAGCTCTGCAAACTGAGACCAGGAACGTGAGTTTGTGAATTTTTTTTCCCTGGGCAGAAGATTTTGTCAGTACCAGGTAGGCCTTGTTCCTTCGGGGCCGGCTGCCCGCTGGATTTCCATGAATATCAAGATGCTGCCCAGGGACAAGCTGCCACCTGTGGCAACTCGGGCTGCTTTGAGAGTGCCCACGGAGCTCTGCAAACTGAGACCAGGAACGTGGGGTAGTGGGTTTTGTTTCCACGGGCAGAGCCCTTTGTCAGTACCAGGTAGGCCCTTGTTCCTTAGGGGCCGTCTGCCTGCTGGATTTCACGAATATCAAGATGCCGCCCAGGGACAAACTGACACCTGTGCCAACTCGGGCTGCTTTGAGAGTGCCCATGGAGCTCTGCAAACTGAGACCAGGAACGTGAGTTTCTGAAGTTTTTTTTTGAGAGTGCCCTGGGCAGAAGACTTTGACAGTACCAGGTAGGCCCTTGTTCCTTCGGGGCCGGCTGCCCGCTGGATTTCCATGAATATCAAGATGCTGCCCAGGGACAAGCTGCCACCTGTGGCAACTCGGGCTGCTTTGAGAGTGCCCACGGAGCTCTGCAAACTGAGACCAGGAACGTGGGGTGGTGGGTTTTGTTTCCACGGGCTGAAGCCTTTGTCACTGCCATGTAGGCCCTTCGGCCCTTAAGGGCAGGCGGGCACAAGGATTTCCACGAATATCAAGATGCCGCCCAGGGACAAGCTGCCACCTGTGGCAACTCGGGCTGCTTTGAGAGTGCCCATAAAGCTCTTCAAACTGAGACCAGGAACGTGGGTTGGCGAATTTTGTTTCCCTGGGCAGAAGCCTTTGTAAGTCCATGGTAGGCCCTCGGCCCTTCGGGGCAGGCTGGCAGAAGGATTTCCACGAATATCAAGATGCCGCCCAGGGACAAGCTGCCACCTGTGCCAACCCGGGCTGCTTTGAGAGTGCCCATGGAGCTCTGCAAACAGACACCAGGAATGTGGTGTTATGGGTTTTGTTTTCCCGGGCAGAGCCCATTTTCAGTACCAGGTAGGCCCTTGTTCCTTAGGGGCAGGCTGTCAGCAGGATTTCCACTAATATCAAGATGCTGCCCAGGGACAAGCTGCCACCTGTGCCAACTTGAGCTGCTTTGAGAGTGCCCACGGAGCTCTGCAAACTGAGACCAGGAACGTGAGTTTGTGAATTTTTTTTCCCTGGGCAGAAGATTTTGTCAGTACCAGGTAGGCCTTGTTCCTTCGGGGCCGGCTGCCCGCTGGATTTCCATGAATATCAAGATGCTGCCCAGGGACAAGCTGCCACCTGTGCCAACTCGGGCTGCTTTGAGAGTGCCCACGGAGCTCTGCAAACTGAGACCAGGAACGTGGGGTAGTGGGTTTTGTTTCCACGGGCAGAGCCCTTTGTCAGTACCAGGTAGGCCCTTGTTCCTTAGGGGCCGTCTGCCTGCTGGATTATCACGAATATCAAGATGCCACCCAGGGACAAACAGACACCTGTGCCAACTCGGGCTGCTTTGAGAGTGCCCATGGAGCTCTGCAAACTGAGACCAGGAACGTGAGTTTGTGAAGTTTTTTTCCCTGGGCAGAAGACTTTGACAGTACCAGGTAGGCCCTTGTTCCTTCGGGGCCGGCTGCCCGCTGGATTTCCATGAATATCAAGATGCTGCCCAGGGACAAGCTGCCACCTGTGGCAACTCGGGCTGCTTTGAGAGTGCCCACGGAGCTCTGCAAACTGAGACCAGGAACGTGGGGTGGTGGGTTTTGTTTCCACGGGCTGAAGCCTTTGTCACTGCCATGTAGTCTTTCGGCCCTTAAGGGCAGGCTGGCACCAGGATTTCCACGAATATCAAGATTCCGCCCAGGGACAAGCTGCCACCTGTGCCAACTCGGGCTGCTTTGAGAGTGCCCATGGAGCTCTGCAAACTGAGACCAGGAACGTGGGTTGGAGAATTTTGTTTCCCCGGGCAGAAGCCTTTGTCACTGCCATGTAGTCTTTCGGCCCTTAAGGGCAGGCGGGCACAAGGATTTCCACGAATATCAAGATGCCGCCCAGGGACAAGCTGCCACCTGTGGCAACTCGGGCTGCTTTGAGAGTGCCCATGAAGCTCTTCAAACTGAGACCAGGAACGTGGGTTGGCGAATTTTGTTTCCCTGGGCAGAAGCCTTTGTATGTCCATGGTAGGCCCTCGGCCCTTCGGGGCAGGCTGGCAGAAGCATTTCCACGAATATCAAGATGCCGCCCAGGGACAAGCTGCCACCTGTGCCTACCCGGGCTGCTTTGAGAGTGCCCATGGAGCTCTGCAAACAGACACCAGGAATGTGGTGTTATGGGTTTTGTTTTCCCGGGCAGAGCCCATTTTCAGTACCAGGTAGGCCCTTGTTCCTTAGGGGCAGGCTGTCAGCAGGATTTCCACGAATATCAAGATGCTGCCCAGGGACAAGCTGCCACCTGTGCCAACTTGAGCTGCTTTGAGAGTGCCCACGGAGCTCTGCAAACTGAGACCAGGAACGTGAGTTTGTGAATTTTTTTTCCCTGGGCAGAAGATTTTGTCAGTACCAGGTAGGCCTTGTTCCTTCGGGGCCGGCTGCCCGCTGGATTTCCATGAATATCAAGATGCTGCCCAGGGACAAGCTGCCACCTGTGGCAACTCGGGCTGCTTTGAGAGTGCCCACAGAGCTCTGCAAACTGAGACCAGGAACGTGGGGTAGTGGGTTTTGTTTCCACGGGCAGAGCCCTTTGTCAGTACCAGGTAGGCCCTTGTTCCTTAGGGGCCGTCTGCCTGCTGGATTATCACGAATATCAAGATGCCACCCAGGGACAAACAGACACCTGTGCCAACTCGGGCTGCTTTGAGAGTGCCCGCGGAGCTCTGCAAACTGAGACCAGGAACGTGAGTTTGTGAATTTTTTTTCCCTGGGCAGAAGACTTTGACAGTACCAGGTAGGCCCTTGTTCCTTCGGGGCCGGCTGCCCGCTGGATTTCCATGAATATCAAGATGCTGCCCAGGGACAAGCTGCCACCTGTGGCAACTCGGGCTGCTTTGAGAGTGCCCACGGAGCTCTGCAAACTGAGACCAGGAACGTGGGGTGGTGGGTTTTGTTTCCACGGGCTGAAGCCTTTGTCACTGCCATGTAGTCTTTCGGCCCTTAAGGGCAGGCTGGCACCAGGATTTCCACGAATATCAAGATGCCGCCCAGGGACAAGCTGCCACCTGTGCCAACTCGGGCTGCTTTGAGAGTGCCCATGGAGCTCTGCAAACTGAGACCAGGAACGTGGGTTGGAGAATTTTGTTTCCCCGGGCAGAAGCCTTTGTGAGTTCCAGGTAGTCCCTTGGCCCTTCGGGGCAGGCTGGCAGAAGGATTTCCAGGAATATCAAGATGCCGCGCAGGGACAAGCTGCCACCTGTGCCAACTCGGGCTGCTTTGAGAGTGCCCATGGAGCTCTGCAAACAGAAACCAGGAACGTTGGGTGCTGAGTTTTGTTTTCCCGGGCAGAGCCCTTTGTTTGTACCAGGTAGGCCCTTGTTCCTTAGGGGCCGTCTGCCTGCTGGATTTCCGTGAATATCAAGATGCCGCCCAGGGACAAGCTGCCACCTGTGGCAACTCGCGCTGCTTTGAGAGTGCCCATGGAGCTCTGCAAACAGAAACCAGGAACGTTGTGTGCTGAGTTTTGTTTTCCCGGGCAGAGCCCTTTGTCTGTACCAGGTAGGCTCTTGTTCCTTAGGGGCCATCTGCCTGCAGGATTTCCATGAATATCAAGATGCTGCTCAGGGACAAGCTGCCACCTGTGGCAACTCGGTCTGCTTTGAGAGTGCCCATGAAGCTCTGCAAACTGAGACCAGGAACGTGGGGTTATGGGTTTGGTTTCCCCGGGCAGAAGCCTTTGTCAGTACCATGTAGGCCCTCGGCCCTTCAGGACAGGCTGGCAGAAGGATTTCCACGAATATCAAGATGCCGCCCAGGGACAAGCTGCGACCTGTGCCAACTCGGGCTGCTTTGAGAG
>NW_024037460.1:0-31000 GCF_015832195.1 Motacilla alba alba
AGCTTCTGCCTGGGGAAACAAAACCGACCACCCCACGTTCCTGGTTTCAGTTGGAAGAGTTCCGTGGGCACTCTCAAAGCAGCCCGAGTTGGCACAGGTGGCAGCTTGTCCCTGGGCGGCATCTTGTTATTCGTGGAAATGCAACAGGCAGACGGCCCCTAAGGACCGAGGGCCAACCTGGTACAGACAAAGGCTTCTGCCTGGGGAAACAAAACCCATAACCCCACGTTCCTGGTCTCAGTTTGCAGAGCTCCGAGGTAACTCTCAAAGCAGCACGACTTGCCGCAGGTGGCAGCTTGTCCCTGGGCGGCATCTTGTTATTCGTGGAAATCCAGCAGGCAGACGGCCCCTAAGGATCGAGGGCCTACCTGGTTCTGACAATGGCTTCTGCCTGGGGAAACAAAACTCAGCACCCCACCTTCCTGGTCTCAGTTTGCAGAGCTCCGTGGGCACTCTCAAAGCAGCCCGAGTTGGTACAGGTGGCAGCTTGTCCCTGGGCGGCATCTTGATATTCGTGCAAAACCTGCTGCCTGTCTGCCCCTAAGGGCCGAGGGCCTACCTGGTACAGACAAAGGCTTCTGCCCGGGGAAACAAAACTTAGCACCCCACGTTCCTGGTCTCAGTTTGCAGAGCTCCGTGGGTACTCTCAAAGCAGCCCGAGTTGGCACAGGTGGCAGCTTGTCCCTGGGCAGCATCTTGATATTCGTGGAAATCCAGCAGTCAGCCGGCCGCAATGGGTGGAGCGCCGACATAATAGAGGGAAAGTCTTCTGCCCAGGAAAACTAAACCCACTACTCGACGTTCCAGGTCTCAGTTTGCAGAGCTCTGTAGGCACTCTCAAAGCAGCCCGAGTTGGCACAGGTGGCAGCTTATCCCTGCGCAGCATCTTGTTATTCGTGGAAATCCAGCCTACAAAAGGCCCCTTATGGCCGAGGGCCTACCTGGTACAGACAAAGGCTTCTGCCCGGGAAAACAAAACTCACCACCCGAAGCTCCTGGTCTCAGTTTGCAGAGCTCCGTGGGCACACTCAAAGCAGCGCGAGTTGCCGCAGGTGGCAGCTTGTCCCTGGGCGGCAGCTTGATATTCGTGGAAACCCAGAAGCCAGCCGGCCCTGAAGGGCCGAGGGCCTACCTGGTACTGACAAAGCCTTCTGCCCGGGGAAACAAAACTCGGCACCCCACGTTCCTGGTCTCAGTTTGCAGAGCTCCATGGGCACTCTCAAAGCAGCCCGAGTTGCCACTGGAGGCAGCTTGTCCCTGGGAAGCATCTTGATATTCTCTGAAATCCTGCTGTCAGCCTGCCCCTTAGGCCCGAGGGCCTTCCTGGTACTGAAAATGCTTCTGCCCGGGGAAACAAAACTCAGCACCCCACATTCCTGGTCTCAGTTTGCAGAGCTCCGTGCGCACTCTCTAAGCAGCCCATGTTGACACAGGTGGCAGCTTGTCCCTGGGCGGCATCTTGATATTCGTGGAAATTCAGTAGTCAGCCGGCCGCTAAAGGAGGAGGGCCGACCTAATAGAGGGAGAGTCTTCTGCCCAGGAAAAGAAAACCCACCACCCCAAGTTCCATGCTTCAGTTTGAAGAGTTCCGTGGGCACTCTCAAAGCAGCCCTAGTTGGCACTGGTTGCAGCTTGTCCCTTGGCGGCATCTTGATATTCGTGGAAATCCAGTTGGCAACCGGCCCCTTAGGGCTGAGGGCCTTCCTGGTAGTGACAAAGGCTTCTGCCCGGGGAAACAAAACCCACCACCCCACGTTCCTGGTCTCAGTTTGCAGAGCTCTGTGAGCACTCTCAAAGAAGCTCGAGTTGCCACAGGTGGCAGCTTGTCCCTGGGTGGCATCTTGATATTCGTGGAAATCCAGCAGTCAGCCGGCCGCTAAGGGTGGAGGGCCGACCTAATACAGGGAAAGTCTTCTGCCCAGCAAAACAAAACCCACCACCCCACGTTCCTGGTTTCAGTTTGAAGAGTTCCGTGGGCACTCTCAAAGCAGCCCGAGTTGGCACAGGTGGCAGCTTGTCCCTGGGCGACATCTTGATATTCATGGTAATCCAGCCGGCAGCAGGCTCCTTAGGGCCGAGGGCCTACCTGGGACGCACAAAGGCTTCTGCCCGGGGAACCAAAACCCACCATCCCACGTTCCTGGTCTCAGTTTGCAGAGCTCCGTGGGCACTCTCAAAGCAGCATGAGTTGCCGCAGGTGGCAGCTTGTCCCTGGGCGGCAGCTTGATATTCGTGGAAATCCTGCTGTCATCCTCCCCCATAGGCCCGAGGGCCTTCCTGGTACTGAAAAAGGCTTCTGCCCGGGGAAACAAAACCCACCACCCCACGTTCCTGGTTTCAGTTTACAGAGCTCCGTGGGCACTCTCAAAGCAGCACGAGTTGCCACAGGTGGCAGCTTGTCCCTGGGCGGCATCTTGATATTCGTGGAAATCCAGCAGTCAGCCGGCAGCTAAGGGTGGAGGGCCGACCTAGTACAGAAAAAGTCTTCTGCCCAGCAAAACAAAACCCACTACCCGACGTTCCTGGTCTCAGTTTTCAGAGCCCAATGGCCACTCTCAAAGCAGCGCGAGTTGCCGCAGGTGGCAGCTTGTCCCTGGGCGGCATCTTGTTATTCGTGGAAACCCAGAAGCCAGCCGGACCCGAAGGACCAAGGGCCTACCTGGTACTGACAAAGGCTTCTGCCCGGGGAAACAAAACTCGGAACCCCACATTCCTGATCTCAGTTTGCAGATCTCCATGGGCACTCTCAAAGCAGCCCGAGTTGGCACAGGTGGCAGCTTGTCCCTCGGCGGCATCTTGATATTCCTGGAAATCCAGCAGTCACCCAGCCGCTAAGGGTGGAAGGCCGACCTAATAGAGGGAAAGTCTTTTGCCCAGCAAAACAAAACCCACCACCCCAAGTTCCATGTTTCACTTTGAAGAGTTCCGTGGGCACTCTCAAAGCAGCCCGAGTTGCCACAGGTGGCAGCTTCTCCCTGGGCGGCATCTTGATATTCGTGGAAAACCTGCTGCCAGTCTGCCCCTAAGGGCCGAGGGCCTACCTGGTACTGACAAAGGCTTCTGCCCGGGGAAACAAAACCCACCATCCCACGTTCCTGGAGTCAGTTTGCAGAGCTCCATGGGCACTCTCAAAGCAGCCCGAGTTGGCACATGTGGCAGCTTGTCCCTGGGCGGCATCTTGTTATTCGTGGAAACCCAGAAGCCAGCCGGCCCCGAAGGGCCGAGGGCCTACCTGGTACTGACAAAGGCTTCTGCCCGGGGAAACAAAACTCGGCATCCCACGTTCCTGGTCTCAGTTTGCAGAGCTCCATGGGCACTCTCAAAGCAGCCCGAGTTGGCACAGGTGGCAGCTTGTCCCTGGGCGGCATCTTGATATTCGTGGTAATCCTGCTGTCAGCCTGCCCCTTATGTCCGAGGGCCTTTCTGGTACTGACAAAGGCTTCTGCCCGGGAAAACAAAACCGACCACCCCACGTTCCTGGTCTCAGTTTGCAGATCTCCGTGGGCACTCTCCAAGCATCCAGCGTTGGCACAGGTGGCAGCTTGTCCCTGGGCGGCATCTTGATATTCATGGAAATCCAGCCGGCAGCCTGCCCCTAAGGAACAAGGGCCTACCTGGTACTGACAAAGGCTTCTGCCCGGGGAAACAAAACCCACCACCCCACATTCCTGGTCTCAGTTTGAAGAGTTCCGTGGACAATCTCAAAGCAGCCGGAGTTGGAACTGGTGGCAGCTTGTCCCTGGGCGGCAGCTTGATATTCGTGGAAATCCAGCAGGCTGCCTGCCCTTAAGGAACAAGGGCCTACCTGGTACTGACAAAGGCTTCTGCCCGGGGAAACAAAACCCACCACCGCACGTTCCTGATTTCAGTTTGAAGAGTTCCGTGGGCACTCTCAAAGCAGCCCGAGTTGGCACAGGTGGCAGCTTGTCCCTGGGCGGCATCTTGATATTCGTGGAAATCCTGCTGTCAGCCTGCCCCTTAGGTCCGAGGGCCTACCTGGTACTGACAAAGGCTTCTGCCCGGGGAAACACACCCACCACCCAACGTTCCTGGTCTCAGTTTGCAGATCTCCGTGGGCACTCTCAAAGCAGCCCGAGTAGGCACAGGTGGCAGCTTGTCCCTGGGCGGCATCTTGATATTCGTGGAAATCCAGCGGGCAGCCTGGCCCTAAGGAAAAAGAGCCTAACTGGTACTGACAAAGGTTTCTGCCCGGGGAAACAAAACCCACCACCCCAAGTTTCATGTTTCAGTTTGCAGAACTCCGTGGGCACTCTCAAAGCAGCCTGAGTTGCCACAGGTGGCAGCTTGTCCCTGGGCGGCACCTTGATATTCGTGGAAATCCAGCCGGCAGACGGCCCCTAAGGTACAAGGGCCCACTTGGTAATGACAAAGGTTTTGCCTCAGAAATAAAACCTCACTTCCCACGTTCCTGGTCTCAGTTTGCAGAGCTCCATGGGCACTCTCAAAGCAGCCCGAGTTGGCACAGGTGGCAGCTTGTCCCTGGGCGGCAGCTTGATATTCGTGGTAATCCTGCTGTCAGCCTGCCCCTTATGTCCGAGGGCCTTTCTGGTACTGACAAAGGCTTCTACCCGGGAAAACAAAACCGACCACCCCACGTTCCTGGTCTCAGTTTGCAGATCTCCGTGGGCACTCTCCAAGCATCCAGCGTTGGCACAGGTGGCAGCTTGTCCCTGGTGGGCATCCTGATATTCATAGAAATCCAGCCGGCAGCCTGCCCCTAAGGAACAAGGGCCTACCTGGTACTGACAAAGGCTTCTGCCCGGGGAAACAAAACCCACCACCCCACATTCCTGGTCTCAGTTTGAAGAGTTCCGTGGACAATCTCAAAGCAGCCGGAGTTGGAACTGGTGGCAGCTTGTCCCTGGGCGGCAGCTTGATATTCGTGGAAATCCAGCAGGCTGCCTGCCCTTAAGGAACAAGGGCCTACCTGGTACTGACAAAGGCTTCTGCCCGGGGAAACAAAACCCACCACCGCACGTTCCTGATTTCAGTTTGAAGAGTTCCGTGGGCACTCTCAAAGCAGCCCGAGTTGGCACAGGTGGCAGCTTGTCCCTGGGCGGCATCTTGATATTCGTGGAAATCCTGCTGTCAGCCTGCCCCTTAGGTCCGAGGGCCTTTCTGGTACTGACAAAGGCTTCTGCCAGGGGAAACAAACCCACCACCCAACGTTCCTGGTCTCAGTTTGCAGATCTCCGTGGGCACTCTCAAAGCAGCCCGAGTTGGCTCAGGTGGCAGCTTGTCCCTGGGCGGCATCTTGATATTCGTGGAAATCCAGCGGGCAGCCTGGCCCTAAGGAAAAAGAGCCTAACTGGTACTGACAAAGGTTTCTGCCCGGGGAAACAAAACCCACCACCCCAAGTTTCATGTTTCAGTTTGCAGAGCTCCGTGGGCACTCTCAAAGCAGCCCGAGTTGCCACAGGTGGCAGCTTGTCCCTGGGCGGCACCTTGATATTCGTGGAAATCCAGCCGGCAGACGGCCCCTAAGGTACAAGGGCCTACTTGGTAATGACAAAGGCTTTTGCCTCAGAAATAAAACCTCACTTCCCACGTTCCTGGTCTCAGTTTGCAGAGCTCCGTGGGCACTCTCAAAGCAGCGCGAGTTGGCACAGGTGGCAGCTTGTCCCTGGGCGGGATCTTGATATTCGTGGAAATCCAGAAGTCAGCCGGCCGCTATGGGTGGAGGGCCGACCTAATAGAGGTAAAGTCTTCTGCACAGCAAAACTAAACCCACTACCCGACGTTCCTGGTCTCAGTTTGCAGAGCCCCATGGCCACTCTCAAAGCAGCGCGAGTTGGCACAGGTGGCAGCTTGTCCCTGGGCGGCACCTTAATAATCGTGGAAATCCTGCTGCCAGCCTGCACCTTAGGGCCGAGGGCCTACCTGGTACTGACAAAGGCTTCTGCCCGGGGAAACAAAACCCACAAACCCACATTCCTGGTCTCAGTTTGCAGAGCTCCATGGGCACTCTCAAAGCAGCGCGAGTTGGCACAGGTGGCAGCTTGTCCCTGGGCGGCATCTTGATATTCGTGAAATCTCAGAAGCCAGCCGGCCCCGAAGGGCAGAGGGCCTACCTGGTACTGACAAAGGCTTCTGTCCGTGGAAACAAAACTCAGCAACCCACGTTCCTGGTCTCAGTTTGCAGAGCTCCATGGGCACTCTCAAAGCAGCCCGAGTTGGCACAGATGGCATCTAGTCCCTGGGCGGCATCTTGATATTTGTGGAAATCCTGCTGTCAGCCTGCCCCTTAGGTCTGAGGGCCTACCTGGTACTGACAAAGTCTTCTGCCTGGGGAAACAAAACCCACCACCCAATGCTCCTGGTCTCAGTTTGCAGAGCTCCATGGGCACTCTCAAAGCAGCCCGAGTTGGCACAGGTGGCAGCTTGTCCCTGGGCAGCATCTTGATATTCCTGGAAATCCAGCAGTCAACCGGCCGCTAAGGGTGGAGGGCCGAACTAATAGAGGGAAAGTCTTCTGCCCATCAAAACTAAACCCACTACCCGACGTTCCAGGTCTCAGTTTGCAGAGCTCCGTAGGCACTCTCAAAGCAGCCCGAGTTGGCACAGCTTGTCCCTGGGCGGCATCTTGATATTCGTGGAAATCCAGACTACAACTGCCCCCTTAAAGTCGAGGGCCTAACTGGTACTGACAAAGGCTTCTGCCCGGGAAAACAAAACCGACCACCCCACGTTCCTGGTTTCAGTTTGAAGAGTTCCGTGGGCACTCTCAAAGCAGCCCGAGTTGGCACAGGTGGCAGCTTGTCCCTGGGCGGCAGCTTGATATTCGTGGAAATCCAGCAGGCAGACGGCCCCTAAGGAAAAAGGGCCTACCTGGTACTGACAAAGGCTTCTGCCCGGGGAAACAAAACCCACAACCCCACGTTCCTGGTCTCAGATTGCAGAGCTCCATGGGCACTCTCAAAGCTGTCCGAGTTGGCACAGGTGGCAGCTTGTCCCTGGGCGGGATCTTGATATTCGTGGAAATCCCTCAGTCAGCCGGCCGCTGAGGGTGGAGGGCCGACCTAATAGAGGGAAAGTCTTCTGCCCAGCAAAACTAAACCCACTACCCGACGTTCCTGGTCTCAGTTTGCAGAGACCCATGTCCACTCTCAAAGCAGCACGAGTTGGCACAGGTGGCAGCTTGTCCCTGGGCGGCATCTTGATTTTCGTGGAAATTCAGCCGGCAGCCTGCCCCTAAGGAACAAGGGCCTTCCTGATACTGACAAAGGCTTCTGCCCGGGGAAAAAAAACCCACCACCCCACCTTCCTGGTTTCAGTTTGAAGAGCTCCGTGGGCACTCTCAAAGCAGCCCATGTTGGCACAGGTGGCAGCTTGTCCCTGGGCGGCATCTTGATATTCGTGGAAATCCAGCAGTCAGCCGGCCGCTAAGGGTGGAGGGCCGACCTAATAGAGGGAAAGTCTTCTGCCCAGCAAAACTAAACCCACTACCCGACGTTCCTGGTCTCAGTTTGCAGAGCTCCGTAGGCACTCTCAAAGGATTGCGAGTTGGCACAGGTGGCAGCTTGTCCCTGGGCGGCATCTTGATATTCGTGGAAATCCAGCCGGCAGCCTGCCCCTAAGGAACAAGGGCCTACCTGGTACTGACAAAGGCTTCTGCCCGGGGAAACAAAACTCAGCACCCCACGTTCCTGGTCTCAGTTTGCAGAGCTCCATGGGCATTCTCAAAGCAGCCCGAGTTGGCACAGGTGGCAGCTTGTCCCTGGGCGGCATCTTGATATTCGTGGAAATCCAGCAGTCAGCCGGCAGCTAAGGGTGGAGGGCCGACCTAGTACAGAAAAAGTCTTCTGCCCAGCAAAACAAAACCCACTACCCGACGTTCCTGGTCTCAGTTTTCAGAGCCCAATGGCCACTCTCAAAGCAGCGCGAGTTGCCGCAGGTGGCAGCTTGTCCCTGGGCGGCATCTTGTTATTCGTGGAAACCCAGAAGCCAGCCGGACCCGAAGGACCAAGGGCCTACCTGGTACTGACAAAGGCTTCTGCCCGGGGAAACAAAACTCGGAACCCCACATTCCTGATCTCAGTTTGCAGATCTCCATGGGCACTCTCAAAGCAGCCCGAGTTGGCACAGGTGGCAGCTTGTCCCTCGGCGGCATCTTGATATTCCTGGAAATCCAGCAGTCAGCCAGCCGCTAAGGGTGGAAGGCCGACCTAATAGAGGGAAAGTCTTTTGCCCAGCAAAACAAAACCCACCACCCCAAGTTCCATGTTTCACTTTGAAGAGTTCCGTGGGCACTCTCAAAGCAGCCCGAGTTGCCACAGGTGGCAGCTTGTCCCTGGGCGGCATCTTGATATTCGTGGAAAACCTGCTGCCAGTCTGCCCCTAAGGGCCGAGGGCCTACCTGGTACTGACAAAGGCTTCTGCCCGGGGAAACAAAACCCACCATCCCACGTTCCTGGAGTCAGTTTGCAGAGCTCCATGGGCACTCTCAAAGCAGCCCGAGTTGGCACATGTGGCAGCTTGTCCCTGGGCGGCATCTTGTTATTCGTGGAAACCCAGAAGCCAGCCGGCCCCGAAGGGCCGAGGGCCTACCTGGTACTGACAAAGGCTTCTGCCCGGGGAAACAAAACTCGGCATCCCACGTTCCTGGTCTCAGTTTGCAGAGCTCCATGGGCACTCTCAAAGCAGCCCGAGTTGGCACAGGTGGCAGCTTGTCCCTGGGCGGCATCTTGATATTCGTGGTAATCCTGCTGTCAGCCTGCCCCTTATGTCCGAGGGCCTTTCTGGTACTGACAAAGGCTTCTGCCCGGGAAAACAAAACCGACCACCCCACGTTCCTGGTCTCAGTTTGCAGATCTCCGTGGGCACTCTCCAAGCATCCAGCGTTGGCACAGGTGGCAGCTTGTCCCTGGGCGGCATCTTGATATTCATGGAAATCCAGCCGGCAGCCTGCCCCTAAGGAACAAGGGCCTACCTGGTACTGACAAAGGCTTCTGCCCGGGGAAACAAAACCCACCACCCCACATTCCTGGTCTCAGTTTGAAGAGTTCCGTGGACAATCTCAAAGCAGCCGGAGTTGGAACTGGTGGCAGCTTGTCCCTGGGCGGCAGCTTGATATTCGTGGAAATCCAGCAGGCTGCCTGCCCTTAAGGAACAAGGGCCTACCTGGTACTGACAAAGGCTTCTGCCCGGGGAAACAAAACCCACCACCGCACGTTCCTGATTTCAGTTTGAAGAGTTCCGTGGGCACTCTCAAAGCAGCCCGAGTTGGCACAGGTGGCAGCTTGTCCCTGGGCGGCATCTTGATATTCGTGGAAATCCTGCTGTCAGCCTGCCCCTTAGGTCCGAGGGCCTACCTGGTACTGACAAAGGCTTCTGCCCGGGGAAACACACCCACCACCCAACGTTCCTGGTCTCAGTTTGCAGATCTCCGTGGGCACTCTCAAAGCAGCCCGAGTAGGCACAGGTGGCAGCTTGTCCCTGGGCGGCATCTTGATATTCGTGGAAATCCAGCGGGCAGCCTGGCCCTAAGGAAAAAGAGCCTAACTGGTACTGACAAAGGTTTCTGCCCGGGGAAACAAAACCCACCACCCCAAGTTTCATGTTTCAGTTTGCAGAACTCCGTGGGCACTCTCAAAGCAGCCTGAGTTGCCACAGGTGGCAGCTTGTCCCTGGGCGGCACCTTGATATTCGTGGAAATCCAGCCGGCAGACGGCCCCTAAGGTACAAGGGCCCACTTGGTAATGACAAAGGTTTTGCCTCAGAAATAAAACCTCACTTCCCACGTTCCTGGTCTCAGTTTGCAGAGCTCCATGGGCACTCTCAAAGCAGCCCGAGTTGGCACAGGTGGCAGCTTGTCCCTGGGCGGCAGCTTGATATTCGTGGTAATCCTGCTGTCAGCCTGCCCCTTATGTCCGAGGGCCTTTCTGGTACTGACAAAGGCTTCTACCCGGGAAAACAAAACCGACCACCCCACGTTCCTGGTCTCAGTTTGCAGATCTCCGTGGGCACTCTCCAAGCATCCAGCGTTGGCACAGGTGGCAGCTTGTCCCTGGTGGGCATCCTGATATTCATAGAAATCCAGCCGGCAGCCTGCCCCTAAGGAACAAGGGCCTACCTGGTACTGACAAAGGCTTCTGCCCGGGGAAACAAAACCCACCACCCCACATTCCTGGTCTCAGTTTGAAGAGTTCCGTGGACAATCTCAAAGCAGCCGGAGTTGGAACTGGTGGCAGCTTGTCCCTGGGCGGCAGCTTGATATTCGTGGAAATCCAGCAGGCTGCCTGCCCTTAAGGAACAAGGGCCTACCTGGTACTGACAAAGGCTTCTGCCCGGGGAAACAAAACCCACCACCGCACGTTCCTGATTTCAGTTTGAAGAGTTCCGTGGGCACTCTCAAAGCAGCCCGAGTTGGCACAGGTGGCAGCTTGTCCCTGGGCGGCATCTTGATATTCGTGGAAATCCTGCTGTCAGCCTGCCCCTTAGGTCCGAGGGCCTTTCTGGTACTGACAAAGGCTTCTGCCAGGGGAAACAAACCCACCACCCAACGTTCCTGGTCTCAGTTTGCAGATCTCCGTGGGCACTCTCAAAGCAGCCCGAGTTGGCTCAGGTGGCAGCTTGTCCCTGGGCGGCATCTTGATATTCGTGGAAATCCAGCGGGCAGCCTGGCCCTAAGGAAAAAGAGCCTAACTGGTACTGACAAAGGTTTCTGCCCGGGGAAACAAAACCCACCACCCCAAGTTTCATGTTTCAGTTTGCAGAGCTCCGTGGGCACTCTCAAAGCAGCCCGAGTTGCCACAGGTGGCAGCTTGTCCCTGGGCGGCACCTTGATATTCGTGGAAATCCAGCCGGCAGACGGCCCCTAAGGTACAAGGGCCTACTTGGTAATGACAAAGGCTTTTGCCTCAGAAATAAAACCTCACTTCCCACGTTCCTGGTCTCAGTTTGCAGAGCTCCGTGGGCACTCTCAAAGCAGCGCGAGTTGGCACAGGTGGCAGCTTGTCCCTGGGCGGGATCTTGATATTCGTGGAAATCCAGAAGTCAGCCGGCCGCTATGGGTGGAGGGCCGACCTAATAGAGGTAAAGTCTTCTGCACAGCAAAACTAAACCCACTACCCGACGTTCCTGGTCTCAGTTTGCAGAGCCCCATGGCCACTCTCAAAGCAGCGCGAGTTGGCACAGGTGGCAGCTTGTCCCTGGGCGGCACCTTAATAATCGTGGAAATCCTGCTGCCAGCCTGCACCTTAGGGCCGAGGGCCTACCTGGTACTGACAAAGGCTTCTGCCCGGGGAAACAAAACCCACAAACCCACATTCCTGGTCTCAGTTTGCAGAGCTCCATGGGCACTCTCAAAGCAGCGCGAGTTGGCACAGGTGGCAGCTTGTCCCTGGGCGGCATCTTGATATTCGTGAAATCTCAGAAGCCAGCCGGCCCCGAAGGGCAGAGGGCCTACCTGGTACTGACAAAGGCTTCTGTCCGTGGAAACAAAACTCAGCAACCCACGTTCCTGGTCTCAGTTTGCAGAGCTCCGTGGGCACTCTCAAAGCAGCCCGAGTTGGCACAGATGGCATCTAGTCCCTGGGCGGCATCTTGATATTTGTGGAAATCCTGCTGTCAGCCTGCCCCTTAGGTCTGAGGGCCTACCTGGTACTGACAAAGTCTTCTGCCTGGGGAAACAAAACCCACCACCCAATGCTCCTGGTCTCAGTTTGCAGAGCTCCATGGGCACTCTCAAAGCAGCCCGAGTTGGCACAGGTGGCAGCTTGTCCCTGGGCAGCATCTTGATATTCCTGGAAATCCAGCAGTCAACCGGCCGCTAAGGGTGGAGGGCCGAACTAATAGAGGGAAAGTCTTCTGCCCATCAAAACTAAACCCACTACCCGACGTTCCAGGTCTCAGTTTGCAGAGCTCCGTAGGCACTCTCAAAGCAGCCCGAGTTGGCACAGCTTGTCCCTGGGCGGCATCTTGATATTCGTGGAAATCCAGACTACAACTGCCCCCTTAAAGTCGAGGGCCTAACTGGTACTGACAAAGGCTTCTGCCCGGGAAAACAAAACCGACCACCCCACGTTCCTGGTTTCAGTTTGAAGAGTTCCGTGGGCACTCTCAAAGCAGCCCGAGTTGGCACAGGTGGCAGCTTGTCCCTGGGCGGCAGCTTGATATTCGTGGAAATCCAGCAGGCAGACGGCCCCTAAGGAAAAAGGGCCTACCTGGTACTGACAAAGGCTTCTGCCCGGGGAAACAAAACCCACAACCCCACGTTCCTGGTCTCAGATTGCAGAGCTCCATGGGCACTCTCAAAGCTGTCCGAGTTGGCACAGGTGGCAGCTTGTCCCTGGGCGGGATCTTGATATTCGTGGAAATCCCTCAGTCAGCCGGCCGCTGAGGGTGGAGGGCCGACCTAATAGAGGGAAAGTCTTCTGCCCAGCAAAACTAAACCCACTACCCGACGTTCCTGGTCTCAGTTTGCAGAGACCCATGTCCACTCTCAAAGCAGCACGAGTTGGCACAGGTGGCAGCTTGTCCCTGGGCGGCATCTTGATTTTCGTGGAAATTCAGCCGGCAGCCTGCCCCTAAGGAACAAGGGCCTTCCTGATACTGACAAAGGCTTCTGCCCGGGGAAAAAAAACCCACCACCCCACCTTCCTGGTTTCAGTTTGAAGAGCTCCGTGGGCACTCTCAAAGCAGCCCATGTTGGCACAGGTGGCAGCTTGTCCCTGGGCGGCATCTTGATATTCGTGGAAATCCAGCAGTCAGCCGGCCGCTAAGGGTGGAGGGCCGACCTAATAGAGGGAAAGTCTTCTGCCCAGCAAAACTAAACCCACTACCCGACGTTCCTGGTCTCAGTTTGCAGAGCTCCGTAGGCACTCTCAAAGGATTGCGAGTTGGCACAGGTGGCAGCTTGTCCCTGGGCGGCATCTTGATATTCGTGGAAATCCAGCCGGCAGCCTGCCCCTAAGGAACAAGGGCCTACCTGGTACTGACAAAGGCTTCTGCCCGGGGAAACAAAACTCAGCACCCCACGTTCCTGGTCTCAGTTTGCAGAGCTCCATGGGCATTCTCAAAGCAGCCCGAGTTGGCACAGGTGGCAGCTTGTCCCTGGGCGGCATCTTGATTTTCGTGGAAATCCAGAAGGCTGCCTGCCCTTAAGGACCAAGGGCCTACTTGGTACTGACAAAGGCTTCTGCCCAGGGAAACAAAACCAACAAACCCACGTTCCTGGTCTCAGTTTGCAGAGCTCCATGGGCACTCTCAAAGCAGCTCAAGTTGGCACAGGTGGCAGCTTCTCCCTGGGCGGCATCTTGATATTCGTGGAAAACCTGCTGCCAGCCTCCCCCTTAGGCCCGAGGGCCTTCCTCGTACTGACAAAGGCTTCTGCCCGGGGAAACAAAACCAACAAACCCACGTTCCTGGTCTCAGTTTGCAGAGCTCCATGGGCACTCTCAAAGCAGCCCGAGTTGGCACAGGTGGCAGCTTCTCCCTGGGCGGCATCTTGATATTCGTGGAAAACCTGCTGCCAGTCTGCCCCTAAGGGACAAGGGCGTACCTGGTGCTGACAAAGGCTTCTGACCGGGGAAACAAAACCCAGCACCCCACGTTCCTGGTTTCTCTTTGCAGAGCTCCATTGGCAATCTCTAAGCAGAACGAGTTGTCGCAGGTGGCAGCTTGTCCCTGGGCGGCAGCTTGATTTTCGTGGAAATCCTTCTGTCAGCCTCCCCCTTAGGCCCGAGGGCCTTCTCGTACTGACAAAGGCTTCTGCCCGGGGAAACAAAACTAACAAACCCTCGTTCCTGGTCTCAGTTTGCAGAGCTCCATGGGCACTCTCAAAGCAGCCCGAGTTGGAACAGGGGGCAGCTTGTCCCTGGGCGGCATCTTGATTTTCGTGGAAATCCAGCAGGCTGCCTGCCCTTAAGGAACAAGGGCCTACCTGGTACTGACAAAGGCTTCTGCCCGGGGAAACAAAACTCAGCGCCCCACGGTCCTGGTCTCAGTTTGCAGAGCTCCATGGGCACTCTCAAAGCAGCCCGAGTTGGCACAGGTGGCAGCTTGTCCCTGCGCGGAATTTGATTTTCGTGGAAATCCATCAGCAGACGGCCAATAAGGTCCGAGGGCCTACCTGGTACTGAAAAACGCTTCTGCCCGGGGAAACAAAACCCACCATCCCTCGTTCCTGGTCTCAGATTGCAGAGCTCCGTGGGCACTCTCAAAGCAGCCCGAGTTGGCACAGGTGGCAGCTTGTCCCTGGGTGACATCTTGATTTTCGTGGAAATCCAGCAGCAGACGGCCAATATAGACCGAGGGCCTACATGGTTCTGACAAAGGCTTCTGCCCGGGGAAACAAATCTCAGTAACCCACGTTCTGGGTCTCAGTTTGCAGAGCTCCGTGGGCACTCTCAAAGCAGCCCGAATTGCCGCAGGTGGCATCTTGTCCCTGGGCGGCAGCTTGATATTCGTGGAAAACCTGCTGCCAGTCTGCCCCTAAGGGCCGAGGGCGTACCTGCTACTGACAAAGGCTTCTGCCCGGGGAAACAAAACCCACCATACCACGTTCCTGGTCTCAGTTTGCAGAGCTCCATTGGCAATCTCTAAGCAGCGCGAGTTGCCGCAGGTGGCAGCTTGTCCCTGGGCGGCAGCTTGATTTTCGTGGAAATCCTGCTTTCAGCCTCCCCCTTAGGCCCGAGGGCCTTCTCCTACTGACAAAGGCTTCTGCCCGGGGAAACAAAACTCAGCACCCCACGTTCCTGGTCTCAGTTTGCAGAGCTCCGTGGGCACTATCAAAGCAGCCGCAGTTTGAACAGGTGGCAGCTTGTCCCTGGGCGGCATCTTGATTTTCGTGGAAATCCAGCAGGCTGCCTGCCCTTGAAGAACAAGGGCCTACCTGGTACTGACAAAGGCTTCTGCCCGGGGAAACAAAACTCAGCACCCCACGGTCCTGGTCTCAGTTTGCAGAGCTCCATGGGCACTCTCAAAGCAGCCTGAGTTGGCACAGGTGGCATCTTGTCCCTGCGCGGCATTTGATTTTCGTGGAAATCCATCAGCAGACGGCCAATATGGTCCGAGGGCCTACCTGGTACTGACAAAGGCTTCTGCCCGGGGAAACAAAACCCACCATCCCTCGTTCCTGGTCTCAGTTTGCAGAGCTCCGTGGGCACTCTCAAAGCAGCCCGAGTTGGCACAGGTGGCAGCTTCTCCCTGGGTGACATCTTGATATTCGTGGAAATCCAGCGGGCAGACGGCCCCTAAGGAACGAGGGCCTGCCTGGTTCTGACAAAGGCTTCTGCCCGGGGAAACAAAACTCAGCACCCCACGTTCCTAGTCTCAGTTTGCAGAGCTCCATGGGCATTCTCAAAGCAGCCCGAGTAGGCACAGGTGGCAGCTTGTCCCTGGGCGGCATCTTGATATTCCCTGAAATCCATTAGGCTGCCTACACCTAAGGAAGAAGGGCCTACCTAATACTGACAAAGGCTTCTGCCCGGGGAAACACAACCAACAACCCCACCTTCCTGGTTCCAGTTTGAAGAGTTCCGTGGGCACTCTCAAAGCAGCCCGAGTTGGCACAGGTGGCAGCTTGTCCCTGGGCGGCAGCTTGATTTTCGTGGAAATCCAGAAGGCTGCCTGCCCTTAAGGACCAAGGGCCTACTTGGTACTGACAAAGGCTTCTGCCCAGGGAAACAAAACCCACCACCCCACGTTCCTGGTCTCAGTTTGCAGAGCTCCATGGGCACTCTCAAAGCAGCTCAAGTTGGCACAGGTGGCAGCTTGTCCCTGGGCGGCATCTTGTTATTCCTGGAATCCCAGAAGGCAGCCGGCCGCGAAGGGCCGAGGGCCTACCTGGTACTTACAAAGGCTTCTGCCCGGGGAAAAAAACTCAGCACCCCACGGTCCTGGTCTCAGTTTGCAGAGCTCCGTGGGCACTCTCAAAGCAGCGCGAGTTGCCGCAGGTGGCACCTTGTCCCTGGGCGGCATCTTGATATTCGTGGAAATCCTGCTTTCAGCCTCCCCCTTAGGCCCGAGGGCTTCCTCGTACTGACAAAGGCTTCTGCCCGGGGAAACAAAACCAACAAACCCACGTTCCTGGTCTCAGTTTGCAGAGCTCCATGGGCACTCTCAAAGCAGCCGGAGTTGGAACAGGTGGCAGCTTGTCCATGGGCGGCATCTTGATTTTCGTGGAAATCCAGCAAGCAGCCTGCCCTTAAGGAACAAGGGCCTACCTGGTACTGAAAAACGCTTCTGCCCGGGGAAAAAAACTCAGCAACCCACGTTCCTGGTCTCAGTTTGCAGAGCTCCGTGGGCACTCTCAAAGCAGTGCGAGTTGGCACAGGTGGCAGCTTGTCCCTGGGCGGCAGCTTGATAATCCTGGAAATCCTGCTGTCAGCCTCCCCCTTAGGCCCGAGGGTCTTCCTCGTACTGACAAAGGCTTCTGCCCTGGGAAACAAAACCAACAAACCCACGTTCCTGGTCTCAGTTTGCAGAGCTCCATGGGCATTCTCAAAGCAGCCCGAGTTGGCACAGGTGGCAGCTTGTCCCTGCGCGGAATTTGATTTTCGTGGAAATCCAGCAGCAGACGGCCAATAAGGTCCGAGGGCCTACCTGGTACTGACAAAGGCTTCTGCCCGGGGAAACAAAACCCACCATCCCTCGTTCCTGGTCTCAGTTTGCAGAGCTCCGTAGGCACTCTCAAAGCAGCCCGAGTTGGCACAGGTGGCAGCTTCTGCCTGGGCGGCATTGGATTTTCGTGGAAATCCAGCAGCAGACGGCCAATAAGGACCGAGGGCCTACCTGGTTCTGACAAAGGCTTCTGCCCGGGAAAACAAAACTCAGCAACCCACGTTCTGGGTCTCAGTTTGCAGAGCTCTGTGGGCACTCTCAAAGCAGCGCGAGTTGCCGCAGGTGGCAGCTTGTCCCTGGGCGGCAGCTTGATATTCGTGGAAAACCTGCTGCCAGTCTGCCCCTAAGGGACGAGGGCATACCTGCTACTGACAAAGGCTTCTGCCCGGGGAAACAAAACCCACCATCCCACGTTCCTGGTCTCAGTTTGCAGAGCTCCATTGGCACTCTCAAAGCAGCCCGAGTAGGCACAGGTGGCAGTTTGTCCCTGGGCGGCATCTTGTTATTCGTGGAAACCAAGAAGCCAGCCGGCACCGAAGGGCCGAGGGCCTACCTGTTACTGACAAAGGCTTCTGCCCGGGGAAACAAAACTCGGCACCCCGTGTTCCTGGTCTCAGTTTGCAGAGCACCATGGACACTCTCAAAGCAGCTCAAGTTGGCACAGGTGGCAGCTTATCCCTGCGCGGCACCTTGATATTCGTGGACATCCAGCCGGCAGCCTTCCACTAAGGAACAAGGGCCTACCTGGTACTGACAAAGGCTTCTGCTTAGGAAACAAAGCCCACCACCCCACATTCCGGGTCTCAGTTTGCAGAGCTCCGTGGGCACTATCAAAGCAGCCCGAGTTGGCACAGGTGGCAGCTTGTCCCTGGGCGGCATCTTGATTTTTGTGGAAATCCAGCAGGCTGCCTGCCCTTAAGGAACAAGGGCCTACCTGGTTCTGACAAAGGCTTCTGCCCAGGGAAACAAAACCCACCAACCCACGTTCCTGGTCTCAGTTTGCAGAGCTCCATGGGCACTCTCAAAGCAGCTCAAGTTGGCACAGGTGGCAGCTTGTCCCTGGGCGGCATCTTGTTATTCCTGGAAACCCAGAAGGCAGCCGGCCCCGAAGGGCCGAGGGCCTACCTGGTACTGACAAAGGCTTCTGCCCGGGGAAAAAAACTCAGCAACCCACGTTCCTGGTCTCAGTTTGCAGAGCTCCGTGGGCACTCTCAAAGCAGCGCGAGTTGCCGCAGTTGGCACCTTGTCCCTGGGCGGCATCTTGATATTCCTGGAAATCCTGCTGTCAGCCTCCCCCTTAGGCCCGAGGGCCTTCCTCGTACTGACAAAGGCTTCTGCCCGGGGAAACAAAACCAACAAACCCACGTTCCTGGTCTCAGTTTGCAGAGCTCCATGGGCACTCTCAAAGCAGCTCAAGTTGGCACAGGTGGCAGCTTGTCCCTGGGCGGCAGCTTCATATTCGTGGAAATCCGTCTCTCAGCCTCCCCCTTAGGCCCGAGGGCCTTCCTCGTACTGACAAAGGCTTCTGCCCGGGGAAACAAAACCAACAACCCACGTTCCTGGTCTCAGTTTGCAGAGCTCCATGGGCACTCTCAAAGCAGCCCGAGTTGGCACAGGTGGCAGCTTCTCCCTGGGCGGCATCTTGATATTCGTGGAAAACCTGCTGCCAGTCTGCCCCTAAGGGACAAGGGCGTACCTGGTGCTGACAAAGGCTTCTGACCGGGGAAACAAAACCCAGCACCCCACGTTCCTGGTTTCTCTTTGCAGAGCTCCATTGGCAATCTCTAAGCAGAACGAGTTGTTGCAGGTGGCAGCTTGTCCCTGGGCGGCAGCTTGATTTTCGTGGAAATCCTTCTGTCAGCCTCCCCCTTAGGCCCGAGGGCCTTCTCGTACTGACAAAGGCTTCTGCCCGGGGAAACAAAACTAACAAACCCTCGTTCCTGGTCTCAGTTTGCAGAGCTCCATGGGCACTCTCAAAGCAGCCCGAGTTGGAACAGGGGGCAGCTTGTCCCTGGGCGGCATCTTGATTTTCGTGGAAATCCAGCAGGCTGCCTGCCCTTAAGGAACAAGGGCCTACCTGGTACTGACAAAGGCTTCTGCCCGGGGAAACAAAACTCAGCGCCCCACGGTCCTGGTCTCAGTTTGCAGAGCTCCATGGGCACTCTCAAAGCAGCCCGAGTTGGCACAGGTGGCAGCTTGTCCCTGCGCGGAATTTGATTTTCGTGGAAATCCATCAGCAGACGGCCAATAAGGTCCGAGGGCCTACCTGGTACTGAAAAACGCTTCTGCCCGGGGAAACAAAACCCACCATCCCTCGTTCCTGGTCTCAGATTGCAGAGCTCCGTGGGCACTCTCAAAGCAGCCCGAGTTGGCACAGGTGGCAGCTTGTCCCTGGGTGACATCTTGATTTTCGTGGAAATCCAGCAGCAGACGGCCAATAAGGACCGAGGGCCTACATGGTTCTGACAAAGGCTTCTGCCCGGGGAAACAAATCTCAGTAACCCACGTTCTGGGTCTCAGTTTGCAGAGCTCCGTGGGCACTCTCAAAGCAGCCCGAATTGCCGCAGGTGGCATCTTGTCCCTGGGCGGCAGCTTGATATTCGTGGAAAACCTGCTGCCAGTCTGCCCCTAAGGGCCGAGGGCGTACCTGCTACTGACAAAGGCTTCTGCCCGGGGAAACAAAACCCACCATACCACGTTCCTGGTCTCAGTTTGCAGAGCTCCATTGGCAATCTCTAAGCAGCGCGAGTTGCCGCAGGTGGCAGCTTGTCCCTGGGCGGCAGCTTGATTTTCGTGGAAATCCTGCTTTCAGCCTCCCCCTTAGGCCCGAGGGCCTTCTCCTACTGACAAAGGCTTCTGCCCGGGGAAACAAAACTCAGCACCCCACGTTCCTGGTCTCAGTTTGCAGAGCTCCGTGGGCACTATCAAAGCAGCCGCAGTTTGAACAGGTGGCAGCTTGTCCCTGGGCGGCATCTTGATTTTCGTGGAAATCCAGCAGGCTGCCTGCCCTTGAAGAACAAGGGCCTACCTGGTACTGACAAAGGCTTCTGCCCGGGGAAACAAAACTCAGCACCCCACGGTCCTGGTCTCAGTTTGCAGAGCTCCATGGGCACTCTCAAAGCAGCCTGAGTTGGCACAGGTGGCATCTTGTCCCTGCGCGGCATTTGATTTTCGTGGAAATCCATCAGCAGACGGCCAATATGGTCCGAGGGCCTACCTGGTACTGACAAAGGCTTCTGCCCGGGGAAACAAAACCCACCATCCCTCGTTCCTGGTCTCAGTTTGCAGAGCTCCGTGGGCACTCTCAAAGCAGCCCGAGTTGGCACAGGTGGCAGCTTCTCCCTGGGTGACATCTTGATATTCGTGGAAATCCAGCGGGCAGACGGCCCCTAAGGAACGAGGGCCTGCCTGGTTCTGACAAAGGCTTCTGCCCGGGGAAACAAAACTCAGCACCCCACGTTCCTAGTCTCAGTTTGCAGAGCTCCATGGGCATTCTCAAAGCAGCCCGAGTAGGCACAGGTGGCAGCTTGTCCCTGGGCGGCATCTTGATATTCCCTGAAATCCATTAGGCTGCCTACACCTAAGGAAGAAGGGCCTACCTAATACTGACAAAGGCTTCTGCCCGGGGAAACACAACCAACAACCCCACCTTCCTGGTTCCAGTTTGAA
Organism: Motacilla alba alba; assembly: GCF_015832195.1. Lineage (NCBI taxonomy): Eukaryota > Metazoa > Chordata > Aves > Passeriformes > Motacillidae > Motacilla > Motacilla alba. The sequence continues at coordinate 20,254 of NW_024037460.1, forward strand.
GAGTTCCGTGGGCACTCTCAAAGCAGCCCGAGTTGGCACAGGTGGCAGCTTGTCCCTGGGTGGCAGCTTGATTTTCGTGGAAATCCAGAAGGCTGCCTGCCCTTAAGGACCAAGGGCCTACCTGGTACTGACAAAGGCTTCTGCCCAGGGAAACAAAACCCACCACCCCACGTTCCTGGTCTCAGTTTGCAGAGCTCCATGGGCACTCTCAAAGCAGCTCAAGTTGGCACAGGTGGCAGCTTGTCCCTGGGCGGCATCTTGTTATTCCTGGAATCCCAGAAGGCAGCCGGCCGCGAAGGGCCGAGGGCCTACCTGGTACTTACAAAGGCTTCTGCCCGGGGAAAAAAACTCAGCACCCCACGGTCCTGGTCTCAGTTTGCAGAGCTCCGTGGGCACTCTCAAAGCAGCGCGAGTTGCCGCAGGTGGCACCTTGTCCCTGGGCGGCATCTTGATATTCGTGGAAATCCTGCTTTCAGCCTCCCCCTTAGGCCCGAGGGCTTCCTCGTACTGACAAAGGCTTCTGCCCGGGGAAACAAAACCAACAAACCCACGTTCCTGGTCTCAGTTTGCAGAGCTCCATGGGCACTCTCAAAGCAGCCGGAGTTGGAACAGGTGGCAGCTTGTCCATGGGCGGCATCTTGATTTTCGTGGAAATCCAGCAAGCAGCCTGCCCTTAAGGAACAAGGGCCTACCTGGTACTGAAAAACGCTTCTGCCCGGGGAAAAAAACTCAGCAACCCACGTTCCTGGTCTCAGTTTGCAGAGCTCCGTGGGCACTCTCAAAGCAGTGCGAGTTGGCACAGGTGGCAGCTTGTCCCTGGGCGGCAGCTTGATAATCCTGGAAATCCTGCTGTCAGCCTCCCCCTTAGGCCCGAGGGTCTTCCTCGTACTGACAAAGGCTTCTGCCCTGGGAAACAAAACCAACAAACCCACGTTCCTGGTCTCAGTTTGCAGAGCTCCATGGGCATTCTCAAAGCAGCCCGAGTTGGCACAGGTGGCAGCTTGTCCCTGCGCGGAATTTGATTTTCGTGGAAATCCAGCAGCAGACGGCCAATAAGGTCCGAGGGCCTACCTGGTACTGACAAAGGCTTCTGCCCGGGGAAACAAAACCCACCATCCCTCGTTCCTGGTCTCAGTTTGCAGAGCTCCGTAGGCACTCTCAAAGCAGCCCGAGTTGGCACAGGTGGCAGCTTCTGCCTGGGCGGCATTGGATTTTCGTGGAAATCCAGCAGCAGACGGCCAATAAGGACCGAGGGCCTACCTGGTTCTGACAAAGGCTTCTGCCCGGGGAAACAAAACTCAGCAACCCACGTTCTGGGTCTCAGTTTGCAGAGCTCCGTGGGCACTCTCAAAGCAGCGCGAGTTGCCGCAGGTGGCAGCTTGTCCCTGGGCGGCAGCTTGATATTCGTGGAAAACCTGCTGCCAGTCTGCCCCTAAGGGACGAGGGCATACCTGCTACTGACAAAGGCTTCTGCCCGGGGAAACAAAACCCACCATCCCACGTTCCTGGTCTCAGTTTGCAGAGCTCCATTGGCACTCTCAAAGCAGCCCGAGTAGGCACAGGTGGCAGTTTGTCCCTGGGCGGCATCTTGTTATTCGTGGAAACCAAGAAGCCAGCCGGCACCGAAGGGCCGAGGGCCTACCTGTTACTGACAAAGGCTTCTGCCCGGGGAAACAAAACTCGGCACCCCGTGTTCCTGGTCTCAGTTTGCAGAGCACCATGGACACTCTCAAAGCAGCTCAAGTTGGCACAGGTGGCAGCTTATCCCTGCGCGGCACCTTGATATTCGTGGACATCCAGCCGGCAGCCTTCCACTAAGGAACAAGGGCCTACCTGGTACTGACAAAGGCTTCTGCTTAGGAAACAAAGCCCACCACCCCACATTCCGGGTCTCAGTTTGCAGAGCTCCGTGGGCACTATCAAAGCAGCCCGAGTTGGCACAGGTGGCAGCTTGTCCCTGGGCGGCATCTTGATTTTTGTGGAAATCCAGCAGGCTGCCTGCCCTTAAGGAACAAGGGCCTACCTGGTACTGACAAAGGCTTCTGCCCAGGGAAACAAAACCCCCCAGCCCACGTTCCTGGTCTCAGTTTGCAGAGCTCCATGGGCACTCTCAAAGCAGCTCAAGTTGGCACAGGTGGCAGCTTGTCCCTGGGCGGCATCTTGTTATTCCTGGAAACCCAGAAGGCAGCCGGCCCCGAAGGGCCGAGGGCCTACCTGGTACTGACAAAGGCTTCTGCCCGGGGAAAAAAACTCAGCAACCCACGTTCCTGGTCTCAGTTTGCAGAGCTCCGTGGGCACTCTCAAAGCAGCGCGAGTTGCCGCAGTTGGCACCTTGTCCCTGGGCGGCATCTTGATATTCCTGGAAATCCTGCTGTCAGCCTCCCCCTTAGGCCCGAGGGCCTTCTCGTACTGACAAAGGCTTCTGCCCGGGGAAACAAAACCAACAAACCCACGTTCCTGGTCTCAGTTTGCAGAGCTCCATGGGCACTCTCAAAGCAGCCCGAGTTGGCACAGGTGGCAGCTTGTCCCTGGGCGGCATCTTGATATTCATGGAAATCCAGCAGGCTGCCTGCCCTTATGGAACAAGGGCTTACCTGGTACTGACAAAGGCTTCTGCCCGGGGAAACCAAACCGACCACCCTATGGTGCTGGATTCAGTTTGCAGAGCACCATGGGCACGCTCAAAGCAGCCCGAGTAGGCACAGGTGGCAGCTTGCCCCTGGGCGGCATCTTGATATTCGTGGAAATCCAGCAGTCAGCCGGCCGCTAAGGGTGGAGGGCTGACGAAATAGAGGGAAAGTCTTCTGCCCAGCAAAACTAAACCCACTACCCGACCTTCCAGGTCTCAGTTTGCAGAGCTCCGTAGTCACTCTCAAAGCAGCCCGAGTTGGCACAGGTGGCAGCTTGTCCCTGGGCGGCATCTTGATATTCGTGGAAATCCAGCCTACAACCGCCCCCTTAGGGCCGAGGGCCTACCTGGTACTGACAAAGGCTTCTGCCCGGGGAAACAAAACCCACCACCGCACGTTCCTGGTCTCAGTTTGCAGAGCTCCATGGGCACTCTCAAAGCAGCCCGAGTTGGCACACGTGGCAGCTTGTCCCTGGGCAGCATCATGATATTCATGGAAATCCAGAAGCCTTCCTACCTAAAGGACCAAGGGCCTACCTGGTACTGAAAAAGGCTTCTGCCCGGGAAAACAATACTCAGCACCCCACGTTCCTGGTCTCAGTTTGCAGAGCTCCGTGGGCATTCTCAAAGCAGCCCGAGTTGGCACAGGTGGCAGCTTGTCCCTGGGGGACATCTTTATATTTGTGGAAAACCAGCAGGCTGACGGCCCCTGAGGAACAAGTGCCTACCTGGTACAGACTAATGCTTCTGCCTGGTAAAACAAAACCCACCACCCCAAGCTCCTGGTCTCAGTTTGCAGAGCTCCGTGGGCACTCTCAAATCATTGCGAGTTGGCACAGGTGGCAGCTTGTCCCTGGGCGGCAGCTTGATATTCGTGAAAATCCTGCTATCAGCCTCCAACTTAGGCCCGAGGGCCTTCCTGGTACTGACAAAGGCTTCTGCCCAGGGAAACAAAACCCACCACCCCACGTTCCTGGTCTCAGTTTGCAGAGCTCCATGGGCACTCTCAAAGCAGCCCGAGTAGGCACAGGTGGCAGTTTGTCCCTGGGCGGCATTTTGTTATTCCTGGAAACCCAGAAGGCAGCCGGCCCCGAAGGGCCGAGGGCCTACCTGGTACTGACAAAGCCTTCTGCCCGGGGAAACAAAACTCAGCAACCCACGTTCCTGGTCTCAGTTTGCAGAGCTCCATGGGCACTCTCAAAACAGCCCGAATTGCCGCAGGTGGCAGCTTGTTCCTGGGCGGCAGCTTGATATTCGTGGAAATCCTACTGTCAGCCTCCCCTTTAGGCCCGAGGGCCTTCTCGTACTGACAAAGGCTTCTGCCCGGGGAAACAAAACCAACAAACACATGTTCCTGGTCTCAGTTTGCAGAGCTCCATGGGCACTCTCAAAGCAGCCCGAGTTGGCACACGTGGCAGCTTGTCCCTGGGCAGCATCATGATATTCATGGAAATCCAGAAGCCTTCCTACCTAAAGGACCAAGGGCCTACCTGGTACTGAAAAAGGCTTCTGCCCGGGAAAACAAAACTCAGCACCCCACGTTCCTGGTCTCAGTTTGCAGAGCTCCGTGGGCACTCTCAAAGCAGCCCGAGTTGGCACAGGTGGCAGCTTGTCCCTGGGGGACATCTTGATATTTGTGGAAAACCAGCAGGCTGACGGCCCCTGAGGAACAAGTGCCTACCTGGTACAGACTAATGCTTCTGCCTGGTAAAACAAAACCCACCACCCAAAGCTCCTGGTCTCAGTTTGCAGAGCTCCGTGGGCACTCTCAAATCATTGCGAGTTGGCACAGGTGGCAGCTTGTCCCTGGGCGGCATCTTGATATTCGTGAAAATCCTGCTATCAGCCTCCACCTTAGGCCCGAGGGCCTTCCTGGTACTGACAAAGGCTTCTGCCCAGGGAAACAAAACCCACCACCCCACGTTCCTGGTCTCAGTTTGCAGAGCTCCATGGGCACTCTCAAAGCAGCTCAAGTTGGCACAGGTGGCAGCTTGTCCCTGGGCGGCATCTTGTTATTCCTGGAAACCCAGACGGCAGCCGGCCCCGAAGGGCCGAGGGCCTACCTGGTACTGAAAAAGGCTTCTGCCCGGGGAAACAAAACTCAGCAACCCACGTTCCTGGTCTCAGTTTGCAGAGCTCCGTGGGCACTCTCAGAACAGCGCGAGTTGCCGCAGGTGGCAGCTTGTCCCTGGGCGGCATCTTGATATTCGTGGAAATCCTACTGTCAGCCTCCCCCTTAGGCCCGAGGGCCTACCTCGTACTGACAAAAGCTTCTGCCTGGGGAAACAAAACCAACAAACCCACGTTCCTGGTCTCAGTTTGCAGAGCTCCATGGGCACTCTCAAAGCAGCCCGAGTTGGCACAGGTGGCAGCTTGTCCCTGCGCGGCATTTGATTTTCGTGGAAATCCAGCAGCAGACGGCCAATAAGGTCCGAGGGCCTACCTGGTACTGACAAAGGCTTCTGCCCGGGGAAACAAAACCCACCATCCCTCGTTCCTGGTCTCAGTTTGCAGTGCTCCGTGGGCACTCTCAAAGCAGCCCGAGTTGGCACAGGTGGCAGCTTGTCCCTGGGCGGCATTTGATTTTCGTGGAAATCCAGCAGCAGACGTCCAATAAGGACCGAGGGCCTACCTGGTTCTGACAAAGGCTTCTGCCCGGGGAAACAAAACTCAGCAACCCACGTTCTGGGTCTCAGTTTGCAGAGCTCTGTGGGCACTCTCAAAGCAGCGCGTGTTGCCGCAGGTGGCAGCTTGTCCCTGGGCGGCAGCTTGATATTCGTGGAAAACCTGCTGCCAGTCTGCCCCTAAGGGCCGAGGGCGTACCTGGTACTGACAAAGGCTTCTGACCGGGGAAAAAAAACCCACCATCCCACGTTCCTGGTCTCAGTTTGCAGAGCTCCATGGGCACTCTCAAAGCAGCCCGAGTAGGCACAGGTGGCAGTTTGTCCCTGGGCGGCATTTTGTTATTCCTGGAAACCCAGAAGGCAGCCGGCCCCGAAGGGCCGAGGGCCTACCTGGTACTGACAAAGCCTTCTGCCCGGGGAAACAAAACTCAGCAACCCACGTTCCTGGTCTCAGTTTGCAGAGCTCCATGGGCACTCTCAAAACAGCCCGAATTGCCGCAGGTGGCAGCTTGTTCCTGGGCGGCAGCTTGATATTCGTGGAAATCCTACTGTCAGCCTCCCCTTTAGGCCCGAGGGCCTTCTCGTACTGACAAAGGCTTCTGCCCGGGGAAACAAAACCAACAAACACATGTTCCTGGTCTCAGTTTGCAGAGCTCCATGGGCACTCTCAAAGCAGCCCGAGTTGGCACACGTGGCAGCTTGTCCCTGGGCAGCATCATGATATTCATGGAAATCCAGAAGCCTTCCTACCTAAAGGACCAAGGGCCTACCTGGTACTGAAAAAGGCTTCTGCCCGGGAAAACAAATCTCAGCACCCCACGTTCCTGGTCTCAGTTTGCAGAGCTCCGTGGGCACTCTCAAAGCAGCCCGAGTTAGCACAGGTGGCAGCTTGTCCCTGGGGGACATCTTGATATTTGTGGAAAACCAGCAGTCTGACGGCCCCTGAGGAACAAGTGCCTACCTGGTACAGACAAATGCTTCTGCCTGGTAAAACAAAACCCACCACCCAAAGCTCCTGGTCTCAGTTTGCAGAGCTCCGTGGGCACTCTCAAATCATTGCGAGTTGGCACAGGTGGCAGCTTGTCCCTGGGCGGCAGCTTGATATTCGTGAAAATCCTGCTATCAGCCTCCACCTTAGGCCCGAGGGCCTTCCTCGTACTGACAAAGGCTTCGGCCCAGGGAAACAAAACCCACCACCCCACGTTCCTGGTCTCAGTTTGCAGAGCTCCATGGGCACTCTCAAAGCAGCTCAAGTTGGCACAGGTGGCAGCTTGTCCCTGGGCGGCATCTTGTTATTCCTGGAAACCCAGACGGCAGCCGGCCCCGAAGGGCCGAGGGCCTACCTGGTACTGACAAAGGCTTCTGCCCGGGGAAACAAAACTCAGCAACCCACGTTCCTGGTCTCAGTTTGCAGAGCTCCGTGGGCACTCTCAAAACAGCGCGAGTTGCCGCAGGTGGCAGCTTGTCCCTGGGCGGCAGCTTGATATTCGTGGAAATCCTACTGTCAGCCTCCCCCTTAGGCCCGAGGGCCTACCTGGTACTGACAAAGCCTTCTGCCCGGGGAAACAAAACCAACAAACCCAGGTTCCTGATCTCAGTTTGCAGAGCTCCGTGGGCACTCTCAAAGCAGCCGGAGTTGGAACAGGTGGCAGCTTGTCCCTGGGCGGCATCTTGATTTTCGTGGAAATCCAGCAGGCTGCCTGCCCTTAAGGAACAAGGGCCTACCTGGTACTGACAAAGGCTTCTGCCCGGGGAAACAAAACTCAGCACCCCACGGTCCTGGTCTCAGTTTGCAGAGCTCCATGGGCACTCTCAAAGCAGCCCGAGTTGGCACAGGTGGCAGCTTTTCCCTGCGCGGCATTTGATTTTCGTGGAAATCCAGCAGCAGACGGCCAATAAGGTACGAGGGTCTACCTGGTAATGAGAAAGGCTTCTGCCCGGGGAAACAAAACCCACCATCCCTCGTTCCTGGTCTCAGTTTGCAGTGCTCCGTGGGCACTCTCCAAGCAGCCCGAGTTGGCACAGGTGGCAGCTTGTCCCTATGCGGCATTTGATTTTCGTGGAAATCCAGCAGCAGACGGCGAATTAGGACCGAGGGCCTACCTGGTTCTGACAAAGGCTTCTGCCCGGGGAAACAAAACTCAGCAACCCACAATCTGGGTCTCAGTTTGCAGAGCTCCGTGGGCACTCTCAAAGCAGCGCGAGTTGCCGCATGTGGCAGCTTGTCCCTGGGCGGCAGCTTGATATTCGTGGAAAACCGGCTGCCAGTCTGCCCCTAATGGCCGAGGGCGTACCTGGTACTGACAAAGGCTTCTGACCGGGGAAACAAAACCCACCAGCCCACGTTCCTGGTCTCAGTTTGCAGAGCTCCATGGGCACTCTCAAAGCAGCCCGAGTAGACACGGTTGCAGTTTGTCCCTGGGCGGCAGCTTGTTATACGTGGAAACCCAGAAGCCCGCCGGCCCAAAAGGGTCGAGGGCCTACCTGGTACTGACAAAGGCTTCTGCCCGGGGAAACAAAACTCAGCAACCCACGTTCCTGGTCTCAGTTTGCAGAGCTCCGTGGGCACACTCAAAGCAGCCCGAGTTGCCGCAGGTGGCAGCTTGTCCCTGGGCGGCAGCTTGATATTCGTGGAAATCCTACTGTCAGCCTCCCCCTTAGGCCCAAGGGCCTTCTCGTACTGACAAAGGCTTCTGCCCGGGGAAGCAAAACCAACAAACCCATGTTCCTGGTCTCAGTTTGCAGAGCTCCATGGGCACTCTCAAAGCAGCCCGAGTTGGCACAGGTGGCAGCTTGTCCCTGGGCAGCATCATGATATTCATGGAAATCCAGCAGGCTGCCTGCCCTTAAGGAACAAGGGCCTACCTGGTACTGACAAAGGCTTCTGCCCGGGGAAACAAAACTCAGCACCCCACGTTCCTGGTCTCAGTTTGCAGAGCTCCATGGGCACTCTCAAAGCAGCCCAAGTTGGCACAGGTGGCAGCTTGTCCCTGCGCGGCATTTGATTTTCGTGGAAATCCAGCAGGCAGACGGCCAATAAGGTCCGAGGGCCTACCTGGTACTGACAAAGGCTTCTGCCCGGGGAAACAAAACCCACCATCCCTCGTTCCTGGTCTCAGTTTGCAGTGCTCCGTGGGCACTCTCAAAGCAGCCCGAGTTGGCACAGGTGGCAGCTTGTCCCTGGGCGGCATTTGATTTTCGTGGAAATCCAGCAGCAGACGGCGAATTAGGACCGAGGGCCTACCTGGTTCTGACAAAGGCTTCTGCCCGGGGAAACAAAACTCAGCAACCCACGTTCCTGGTCTCAGTTTGCAGAGCTCCATGGGCACTCTCAAAGCAGCCCGAGTTGGCACTGGTGGCAGCTTGTCCCTGGGAAGCATCATGATGTTCATGGAAATCCAGAAGCCTTCCTACCTAAAGGACCAAGGGCCTACCTGGTACTGAGAACGGCTTCTGCCCGGGAAAACAAAACTCAGCACCCCACGTTCCTGGTCTCAGTTTGCAGAGCTCCGTGGGCACTCTCAAAGCAGCCCGAGTTGGCACAGGTGGCAGCTTGTCCCTGGGGGACATCTTGATTTTCGTGGAAAACCAGCAGGCTGACGGCCCCTGAGGAACAAGTGCCCACCTGGTACAGACAAATGCTTCTGCCTGGTAAAACAAAACCCACCACCCAAAGCTCCTGGTCTCAGTTTGCAGAGCTCCGTGGGCACTCTCAAATCATTGCGAGTTGGCACAGGTGGCAGCTTGTCCCTGGGCGGCAGCTTGATATTCGTGAAAATCCTGCTATCAGCCTCCACCTTAGGCCCGAGGGCCTTCCTGGTACTGACAAAGGCTTCTGCCCAGGGAAACAAAACCCACCACCCCACGTTCCTGGTCTCAGTTTGCTGAGCTCCATGGGCACTCTCAAAGCAGCTCAAGTTGGCACAGGTGGCAGCTTGTCCCTGGGCGGCATCTTGTTATTCCTGGAAACCCAGAAGGCAGCCGGCCCCGAAGGGCCGAGGGCCTACCTGGTACTGACAAAGGCTTCTGCCCGGGGAAACAAAACTCAGCAACCAACGTTCCTGGTCTCAGTTTGCAGAGCTCCGTGGGCACTCTCAATACAGCGCGAGTTGCCGCAGGTGGCAGCTTGTCCCTGGGCGGCATCTTGATATTCGTGGAAATCCTACTGTCAGCCTCCCCCTTAGGCCCGAGGGCCTACCTGGTACTGACAAAGGCTTCTGCCCGGGGAAACAAAACCAACAAACCCACGTTCCTGGTCTCAGTTTGCAGAGCTCCGTGGGCACTCTCAAAGCAGCCGGAGTTGGAACAGGTGGCAGCTTGTCCCTGGGCGGCAGCTTGATATTCGTGGAAATCCTACTGTCAGTCTCCCCCTTAGGCCCGAGCGCCTACCTGGTACTGACAAAGGCTTCTGCCCGGGGAAACAAAACTCAGCACCCCACGTTCCTGGTCTCAGTTTGCAGAGCTCCATGGGCACTCTCAAAGCAGCCCGAGTTGGCACAGGTGGCAGCTTGTCCCTGGGGGACATCTTGATATTTGTGGAAAACCAGCAGGCTGACGGCCCCTGAGGAACAAGTGTCTACCTGGTACTGACAAATGCTTCTGCCGGGTAAAACAAAACCCACCACCCAAAGCTCCTGGTCTCAGTTTGCAGAGCTCCGTGGGCACTCTCAAAGCATTGCGAGTTGGCACAGGTGGCAGCTTGTCCCTGGGCAGCATCTTGATATTCGTGGAAAACCAGCAAGCAGCCTGCCCCTCAGGACCACGGCCCTACCTTTTACTGACAAAGGCTTCTGCCCGGGGAAACAAAATTCGGCAACCCACATTCCTGGTCTCAGTTTGCAGAGCTCCATGGGCACTTTCAAAGCAGCCCGAGTTGGCACAGGTGGCAGCTTGTCCCTGGGCGGCATCTTGATATTCGTGGAATTCCAGCAGGCAGCCTACCTCTGAGGAACTAGGGCCTACCTGGTACTGACAAAGGCTTCTGCCTGGGGAAACAAAACCCACCAGCCCACGTTCCTGGTCTCAGTTTGCAGAGCTCCGTGGGCACTCGCAAAACAGCGCGAGTTGGCACAGGTGGCAGCTTGTCCCTGGGCGGCAGCTTGATATTCGTGAAAATCCTGCTATCAGCCTCCACCTTAGGCCCGAGGGCCTTCCTGGTACTGAAAAATGCTTCTGCCCGGGGAAACAAAACCCACCACACCACGTTCCTGGTCTCAGTTTGCAGAGCTCCATGGGCACTCTCAAAGCAGCCCGAGTTACCACAGGTGGCAGCTTGTCCCTCGGCAGTATCTTGATATTCATGGAAATCCAGAAGGCTGCCTACCTAAAGGACCAAGGACCTACCTGGTACTGAAAAAGGCTTCTGCCCGGGAAAACAAAACTCAGCACCCCACGTTCCTGGTCTCAGTTTGCAGAGCTCCGTAGGCACTCTCAAAGCAGCCCGAGTTGGCACAGGTGGCAGCTTGTCCCTGGGCGGCATCTTGATATTCCTGGA
>NW_024037461.1:0-31003 GCF_015832195.1 Motacilla alba alba
CCCAGGGACAAGCTGCCACCTGTGCCAACTCGGGCTGCTTTGAGAGTGCCCATGGAGCTCTGCAAAGTTAGACCAGGAACTTGCCTTGGTGAGTTTTGTTTCTCCGGGCAGAAGCATTTGCAGTACCAGGTAGGCTCTCGTAATTCAGGGCCGGCTGCCTCCTGGATTTCCACGCATATCAAGATGCTGCCCAGGGACAAGCTGCCACTCCTGCCAACTCGCGCTGCTTTGGGGGTGCCCACGGAGCTCTGCAAACTGAGACCAGGAACGTAGGGTTGTGGGTTTTGTTTTCCCGGGCAGAAGCCTCTCTCAGTACCAGGTAGGCCCTTGTTCCTTAGGGGCAGGCTGGCAGCAAGATTTCCACGAATATCAAGATGCTGCCCAGGGACAAGCTGCCACCTGTGCCAACTCGGGCTGCTTTGAGAGTTCCCATGGAGCTCTGCAAACTGGGACCATTAACGTGAGGTGCTGAGTTTTGTTTCTCTGGGCAGAAACATTTGCAGTGCCAGGTAGGCCCTTGGTCTTTAAGGGCAGGCAGCCTGCTGGATTTCCATGAATATCAAGATTCTGCCAAAGGACAAGCTGCCACTTGTGCCAACTCGCGCTGCTTTGGGGGTGCCCATGGTGCTCTGCAAACTGAGACCAGGAACGTAGGGTTGTGGGTTTTGTTTTCCCGGGCAGAAGCCTTTGTCAGTGCCAGGTAGGCCCTTGTTCCTTAGGGGCAGGCTGGCAGCAAGATTTCCACGAATATCAAGATGCTGCCCAGGGACAAGCTGCCACCTGTGCCAACTCGGGCTGCTTTGAGAGTGCCCATGGAGCTCTGCAAACTGAGACCATGAACCTGGGGTGCTGAGTTTTGTTTCCCCGGGCAGAAGCCTTTGTCAGTCCCAGGTACGCCCTCGGTTCTTAAGGGCAGGCAGCCTGCTCGAATTCCACGAATATCAAGATGCTGCCCAGGGACAAGCTGCCACCTGTGCTAACTCGGGCTGCTTTGAGTGTGCCCATGGTGCTCTGCAAACTGAGACCAGAAACCTGGGATGCTGGGTTGTGTTTCCCCGGGCAGAAGCCTTTGTCAGTACCAGGTCAGGACTTGGCCCTTGGGGGCCAGCTGCCTGCAGGATTTCCACTCCTGCCAACTCACGCTGCTTTGAGGGTGCCCACGGAGCTCTGCAAACTGAGACCAGGAACGTGGGGTGCTGGGTTTTGTTTCCCCGGGGAGAAGCCTTTGTCAGTACCAGGAGGGCCCTTGTTCCTTAGTGGCAGGCTGCCGGCTAAATTTCCACGAATATCAAGATGCTGCCCAGGGACAAGCTGCCACTTGGGCCAACTCGCGCTGCTTTGAGGGTGCCCACGGAGCTCTGCAAACTGAGATGTGGAACGTGGGGTGGTGGGTTTTGTTTTCCCGGGCAGAAGCCTCTCTCACTACCAGGTAGGCCCTTGTTCCTTAGGGGCAGGCTGGCAGCAAGATTTCCACGAATATCAAGATGCTGCCCAGGGACAAGCTGCCACCTGTGCCAACTCGCGCTGCTTTGAGAGTGCCCATGGAGCTCTGCAAACTGAGACCATGAACCTGGGGTGCTGAGTTTTGTTTCTCCGGGAAGAAGCATTTGCAGTGCCAGGTAGGCCCTCGGTCCTTAAGGGCAGGCAGCCTGCTGGATTTCCACGAATATCAAGATGCTTCCCACGGTGGAGCTGCCACATGTGCCAACTCGCGCTGCTTTGAGTGTGCCCATGGTGCTCTGCAAACTGAGACCAGAAACGTGGGGTGCTGGGTTTTGTTTTCCAGGGCAGAAGCCTTTGTCAGTGCCAGAAGGGCCCTTGTTCCTTAGGGGCAGGCTGCCGGCTGAATTTCCACGAATATCAAGATGCCGCCCAGGGACAAGCTGCCACTTGGGCCAACTCGCGCTGCTTTGAGGGTGCCCACGGAGCTCTGCAAACTGAGATGTGGAACGTGGGGTGGATGGTTTTGTTTTCCCGGGCAGAAGCCTCTCTCAGTAGCAGGTAGGCCCTCGGCCCTTTGGGGGAGGCTGGCACCAGGATTTCCACGAATATCAAGTTTCCGCCCAGGGACAAGCTGCCACCTATGCCAACTCGCGCTGCTTTGAGAGTGCCCACGGAGCTCTGCAAACTGAGACCAGGAACGTGAGGTGGTGAGGTTTGTTTTTCCGGGCAGAAGTATTTCTCAGTACTAGGTAGGCCCACGGTCTTTCCGGGCCGTCTGCCTGCTGAATTTCCACGAATATCAAGATGCTGCTCATGGAGGAGCTGCCACCTGTGCCAACTCGGGCTGCTTTGAGAGTGCCCACGGAGCTCTGCAAACTGAGATGTGGAACTTGGGGTTTGTGGGTTTTGTTTCCCTGGGCAGAAGCCTTTGTCAGTACCAGGAGGGCCCTTGTTCCTCAGGGGCAGGCTGACGGCTGAATTTCCACGAATATCAAGATGCTGCCCAGGGACAAGCTGCAACTTGTGCCAACTCGCGCTGCTTTGAGGGTGCCCACGGAGCTCTGCAAACTGAGACCCGGAACGTAGGACTGTGGGTTTTGTTTTCCCGGGCAGAAGCCTCTCTCACTACCAGGTAGGCCCTTGTTCCTTAGGGGCAGGCTGGCAGCAAGATTTCCACGAATATCCAGATGCTGCCCAGGGACAAGCTGCCACCTGTGCCAACTCGGGCTGCTTTGAGAGTGCCCATGGAGCTCTGCAAACTGAGACCATGAACCTGGGGTGCTGAGTTTTGTTTCTCCGGGCAGAAACATTTGCAGTGCCAGGTAGGCCCTCGGATCTTTGGGGGAGGCTGGCACCAGGATTTCCACGAAAATCAAGTTTCCGCCCAGGGACAAGCTCCCACCTGTGCCAACTCGCGCTGCTTTGAGAGTGCCCATGGTGCCCTGCAAACTGAGACCAGAAACGTGGGGTGCTGGGTTTTGTTTTCCAGATCAGAAGCCTTTGTCAGTACCGGGTAGGCCCTTGGCCCTTGGGGGCCGGCTGCCTGCAGGATTTCCACGAATATCAAGATGCCACCCAGGGACAAACTGCCACCTGTGCCAACTCGGGCTGCTTTGAGAGTGCCCATGGAGCTCTGCAAAGTGAGATGTGGAACGTGGGGTGGTGGGTTTTGTTTCCCTGGGCAGAAGCCTTTGTCAGTACCAGGAGGGCCCTTGTTCCTCAGGGGCAGGCTGCCGGCTGGATTTCCACGAATATCAAGATGCTGCCCAGGGACAAGCTGCAACTTGTGCAAATTCACGCTGCTTTGAGGCTGCCCACGGAGCTCTGCAAACTGAGACCAGGACGTAGGATTGTGGGTTTTGTTTTCCCGGGCAGAAGCCTCTCTCAGTACCAGGTAGGCCCTTGATCCTTAGGGGCAGGCTGGCAGCAAGCTTTCCACGAATATCAAGATGCTGCCCAGGGACAAGCTGCCACCTGTGACAACTTGGGCTGCTTTGAGAGTGCCCATGGAGCTCTGCAAACTGAGACCATGAACCTGGGGTGCTGAGTTTTGTTTCTCCGGGCAGAAGCATTTGCAGTGCCAGGTAGGCCCTCGGTCCTTAAGGGCAGGCAGCCTGCTGGATTTCCACGAATATCAAGATGCTGCCCAGGGACAAGCTGCCACCTGTGCCAACTCGCGCTGCTTTGAGAGTGCCCATGTTGCTCTGCAAACTGAGACCTGAAACGTGGGGTGCTGGGTTTTGTTTTCCCGGGCAGAAGCCTTTGTCAGTACCAAGTAGGCCCTTGTTCCTTAGGGACAGCCTGGCAGCAAGATTTCCCCGAATATCAAGATCCTGCCCAGGGATATTCTGCCACCTGTGCCAACTCGGGCTGCTTTGAGAGTGCCCACGGAGTTCTTCAAACTGGGACCAGGAACGTGGGTTTGTGGGTTTTGTTTTCCCGGGCAGAAACATTTGCAGGACCAGGTAGGCCCTCGGCTCTTTGGGGGAGGCTGTCACCAGGATTTCCACGAATATCAAGTTTCCGCCCAGGGAAAAGCTGCCACCTTTGCCAACTCGCGCTGCTTTGAGAGTGCCCACGGAGCTCTGCAAACTGTGACCAGGACCGTGGGGTGCTGAGTTTTGTTTTCCAGGGCAGAAGTATTTGTCAGTACTAGGTAGGCCCACGGTCTTTCCGGGCCGTCAGCCTGCTGAATTTCCACGAATATCAAGATGCTGCCCACGGAGCAGGTGCCACCTGTGCCAACTCGCGCTGCTTTGAGAGTGCCCATGGTGCTCTGCAAACTGAGACCAGAAACGTGGGGTGCTGAGTTTTGTTTTCCAGGGCAGAAGTATTTGTCAGTACTAGGTAGGCCCACGGTCTTTCCGGGCCGTCAGCCTGCTGAATTTCCACGAATATCAAGATGCTGCCCAGGGACAAGCTGCACCCTGTGCCAACTCGGGCTGCTTTGAGAGTTCCCATGGAGCTCTGCAAACTGGGACCATTAACGTGATGTGCTGAGTTTTGTTTCTCTGGGCAGAAACATTTGCAGTGCCAGGTAGGCCCTTGGTCTTTAAGGGCAGGCAGCCTGCTGGATTTCCATGAATATCAAGATTCTGCCAAAGGACAAGCTGCCACCTGTGCCAACTCGCGCTGCTTTGAGAGTGCCCATGGTGCTCTGCAAACTGAGACCAGAAACGTGGGGTGCTGGGTTTTGTTTTCCAGAGCAGAAGCCTTTGTCAGTACCAGGTAGGCCCTTGGCCCTTGGGGGCCGGCTGCCTGCAGGATTTCCACGAATATCAAGATGCCGCCCAGGGACAAGCTGCCACCTGTGCCAACTCGGGCTGCTTTGAGGGTGCCCACGGAGCTCTGCAAACTGAGACCAGGAACGTGGGGTTATGGGTTTTGTTTTCCCGGGCAGAAGCCTTTGTCAGTACCAGGAGGGCCCTTGTTCCTCAGGGGCAGGCTGCCGGCTAAATTTCCACGAATATCAAGATGCTGCCCAGGGACAAGCTGCCACTTGTGCCAACTCGCGCTGCTTTGAGAGTGCCCACGGAGCTCTGCAAACTGAGACCAGGAACGTAGGGTTGTGGGTTTTGTTTTCCCGGGCAGAAGCCTTTGTCAGTGCCAGGTAGGCCCTTGTTCCTTAGGGGCAGGCTGGCAGGAAGATTTCCACGAATATCAAGATGCCACCCAGGGACAAGCTGCCACCTGTGCCAACTCGGGCTGCTTTGAGAGTGCCCATGGAGCTCTGCAAACTGAGACCATGAACCTGTGTTGCTGAGTTTTGTTTCCCCGGGCAGAAGGCTTTGTCAGTCCCAGGTAGGCCCTCGGTCCTGAAGGGCAGGCAGCCTGCTGGAATTCCACGAATATCAAGATGCTGCCCAGGGACAAGCTGCCACCTGTGCTAACTCAGGCTGCTTTGAGAGTGCCCATGGTGCTCTGCAAACTGAGACCAGAAACGTGGGGTGCTGGGTTGTGTTTCCCCGGGCAGAAGCCTTTGTCAGTACCAGGTCAGTCCTTGGCCCTTGGGGGCCAGCTGCCTGCAGGATTTCCACGAATATCAAGATGCTGCCCAGGGACAAGCTGCCACTTGTGCCAACTCGGGCTGCTTTGAGAGTGCCCACGGAGCTCTTCAAACTGAGAGAAAGTATGTGGGGTTATGGGTTTTGTTTTCCCCGGCAGAAGCCTTTGTCAGTACCAAGTAGGCCCTCAGCCCTTAGAGGCAGTCTGCCTGCTGGATTTCCACGCATATCAAGATGCCACCCAGGGACAAGCTGCCACCTGTGCCAACTTGGGCTGCTTTGAGAGTGCCCATGGAGCTCTGCAAAGTTAGACCAGGAACTTGCCTTGGTGAGTTTTGTTTCCCCGGGCAGAAGCATTTGCAGTACAAGGCAGGCTCTCGGAACTTCAGGGCCGGCTGCCTGCTGGATTTCCACGAATATCAAGATGCTGCCCAGGGACAAGCTGCCACTCCTGCCAACTCGCAGTGCTTTCAGTGTGCCCACGGAGCTCTGCAAACTGAGACCAGGAACGTAGGACTGTGGGTTTTGTTTTCCCGGACAGAAGCCTCTCTCAGTACCAGGTAGGCCCACCACAATTAGGGGCAGGCTGGCAGCAAGATTTCCACGAATATCAAGATGCTGCCCAGGGACAAGCTGCCACCTGTGCCAACTCGCGCTGCTTTGAGAGTTCCCACGGAGCTCTGCAAACTGTGGCCAGGACGGTGGGGTGCTGAGTTTTTTTTTCCCGGGCAGAAGCCTTTGTCAGTACCAGGTAGGCCCATGGTCGTACAGGGCCGTCAGCCTGCTGAATTTCAATGAATATCAAGATGCTGCCCACGGAGGAGCTGCCACCTGTGCCAGCTCGGGCTGCTTTGAGAGTGCCCATGGCGCTCTGCAAACTGAGACCTGGAACGTGGGGTGGTGAGTTTTGTTTTCCCGGTCAGAAGCCTTTGTGAGTACCAGGTGGGCCCTTGTTCCATAGGGGCAGGCTGCCGGCTGGATTTCCACGAATATCAAGATGCTGCCCAGGGACAAGCTGCCACCTGTGCCAACTCGGGCTGCTTTGAGAGTGCCCATGGAGCTCTGCAAACTGAGACCAGGAACGTGGGGTCGTGGGTTTTGTTTTCCCGGGCAGAAGCCTTTGTCAGTACCAAGAAGCCCCTCAGCCCTTAGAGGCAGTCTGCCTGCTGGATTTCCCCGAATATCAAGATGCCGCCCAGGGACAAGCTGCCACCTGTGCCAACTCGGGCTGCTTTGAGAGTGCCCATGGAGCTCTGCGAAGTTAGACCAGGAACTTGCCTTGGTGAGTTTTGTTTTCCAGGGCAGAAGCCTTTGTCAGTACCAGGTAGGCTCTCGTAATTCAGGGCCGGCTGCCTCCTGGATTTCCACGAATATCAAGATGCCGCCCAGGGACCAGCTTCCACTTGTGCCAACTCGCGCTCCTTTGAGAGTGCCCACGGAGCTCTGCAAACTGAGACCAGGAACGTAGGGTTGTGGGTTTTGTTTTCCCGGGCAGAAGCCTCTCTCAGTACCAGGTAGGCCCTTGTTCCTTAGGGGCAGGCTGGCAGCAAGATTTCCACGAATATCAAGATGCTGCCCAGGGACAAGCTGCCACCTGTGCCAACTCGGGCTGCTTTGAGAGTTCCCATGGAGCTCTGCAAACTGGGACCATAAACGTGAGGTGCTGAGTTTTGTTTGCCAGGGCAGAAACATTTGCAGTGCCAGGTAGGCCCTTGGTCTTTAAGGGCTGGCAGCCTGCTGGATTACCATGAATATCAAGATGCTGCCCAGGGACAAGCTGCCACCTGTGCTAACTCAGGCTGCTTTGAGAGTGCCCATGGTGCTCTGCAAACTGAGACCAGAAACGTGGGGTGCTGGGTTGTGTTTCCCCGGGCAGAAGCCTTTGTCAGTACCAGGTCAGGCCTTGGCCCTTGGGGGCCAGCTGCCTGCAGGATTTCCACGAATATCAAGATGCTGCCCAGGGACAAGCTGCCACTTGTGCCAACTCGGGCTGCTTTGAGAGTGCCCACGGAGCTCTTCAAACTGAGAGAAAGTATGTGGGGTTATGGGTTTTGTTTTCCCCGGCAGAAGCCTTTGTCAGTACCAAGTAGGCCCTCAGCCCTTAGAGGCAGTCTGCCTGCTGGATTTCCACGCATATCAAGATGCCACCAAGGGACAAGCTGCCACCTGTGACAACTCGGGCTGCTTTGAGAGTGCCCATGGAGCTCTGCAAAGTTAGACCAGGAACTTGCCTTGGTGAGTTTTGTTTCCCCGGGCAGAAGCATTTGCAGTACAAGGCAGGCTCTCGGAACTTCAGGGCCGGCTGCCTCCTGGATTTCCACGAATATCAAGATGCTGCCCAGGGACAAGCTGCCACTCCTGCCAACTCGCAGTGCTTTCAGTGTGCCCACGGAGCTCTGCAAACTGAGACCAGGAACGTAGGACTGTGGGTTTTGTTTTCCCGGACAGAAGCCTCTCTCACTACCAGGTAGGCCCACCACAATTAAGGGCAGGCTGGCAGCAAGATTTCCACGAATATCAAGATGCTGCCCAGGGACAAGCTGCCACCTGTGCCAACTCGCGCTGCTTTGAGAGTGCCCACGGAGCTCTGCAAACTGTGGCCAGGACGGTGGGGTGCTGAGTTTTTTTTTTCCCGGGCAGAAGCCTTTGTCAGTACTAGGTAGGCCCATGGTCGTACAGGGCCGTCAGCCTGCTGAATTTCAATGAATATCAAGATGCTGCCCACGGAGGAGCTGCCACCTGTGCCAACTCGGGCTGCTTTGAGAGTGCCCATGGCGCTCTGCAAACTGAGACCAGGAACGTGGGGTGGTGAGTTTTGTTTTCCCGGTCAGAAGCCTTTGTGAGTACCAGGTGGGCCCTTGTTCCATAGGGGCAGGCTGCCGGCTGGATTTCCACGAATATCAAGATGCTGCCCAGGGACAAGCTGCCACCTGTGCCAACTCGGGCTGCTTTGAGAGTGCCCATGGAGCTCTGCAAACTGAGACCAGGAACGTGGGGTCGTGGGTTTTGTTTTCCCGGGCAGAAGCCTTTGTCAGTACCAAGAAGCCCCTCAGCCCTTAGAGGCAGTCTGCCTGCTGGATTTCCCCGAATATCAAGATGCCGCCCAGGGACAAGCTGCCACCTGTGCCAACTCGGGCTGCTTTGAGAGTGCCCATGGAGCTCTGCGAAGTTAGACCAGGAACTTGCCTTGGTGAGTTTTGTTTTCCAGGGCAGAAGCCTTTGTCAGTACCAGGTAGGCTCTCGTAATTCAGGGCCGGCTGCCTCCTGGATTTCCACGAATATCAAGATGCCGCCCAGGGACCAGCTTCCACTTGTGCCAACTCGCGCTCCTTTGAGAGTGCCCACGGAGCTCTGCAAACTGAGACCAGGAACGTAGGGTTGTGGGTTTTGTTTTCCCGGGCAGAAGCCTCTCTCAGTACCAGGTAGGCCCTTGTTCCTTAGGGGCAGGCTGGCAGCAAGATTTCCACGAATATCAAGATGCTGCCCAGGGACAAGCTGCCACCTGTGCCAACTCGGGCTGCTTTGAGAGTTCCCATGGAGCTCTGCAAACTGGGACCATAAACGTGAGGTGCTGAGTTTTGTTTGCCAGGGCAGAAACATTTGCAGTGCCAGGGAGGCCCTTGGTCTTTAAGGGCTGGCAGCCTGCTGGATTACCATGAATATCAAGATGCTGCCCAGGGACAAGCTGCCACCTGTGCCAACTCGGGCTGCTTTGAGTGTGCCCACGTAGCTCTGCAAACTGAGACCAGGAACGTAGGGTTGTGGGTTTTGTTTCCCCTGGCAGAAGCCTTTGTCAGTACCAGGTAGGCCCTCGGCCCTTTGGGGCCGGCAGCCTGCTGGATTTCCACGAATCTGAAGATGCCGACCAGGGACAAGCTGCCACTTGTGCCAACTCGCGCTGCTTTGAGGGTGCCCACGGAGCTCTGCAAACTGAGACCAGGAACGTAGGGTTGTGGGTTTTGTTTTCCCGGGCAGAAGCCTTTGTCAGTACCAGGTAGGCCCTTGTTCCTTAGGGGCAGGCTGGCAGCAAGATTTCCACGAATATCAAGATGCTGCCCAGGGACAAGCTGCCACCTGTGCCAACTCGGGCTGCTTTGAGAGTTCCCATGGAACTCTGCAAACTGGGACCATTAACGTGAGGTGCTGAGTTTTGTTTCTCTGGGCAGAAACATTTGCAGTGCCAGGTAGGCCCTTGGTCTTTGAGGGCAGGCAGCCTGCTGGATTTCCATGAATATCAAGATGCTGCCAAAGGACAAGCTGCCACCTGTGCCAACTCGCGCTGCTTTGAGAGTGCCCATGGTGCTCTGCAAACTGAGACCAGAAACGTGGGGTGCTGGGTTTTGTTTTCCAGAGCAGAACCCTTTGTCAGTACCAGGTAGGCCCTTGGCCCTTGGGGGCCGGCTGCCTGCAGGATTTCCACGAATATCAAGATGCCACCCAGGGACAAACTGCCACCTGTGCCAACTCGGGCTGCTTTGAGAGTGCCCATGGAGCTCTGCAAACTGAGATGTGGAACGTGGGGTTTGTGGGTTTTGTTTCCCTGGGCAGAAGCCTTTGTCAGTACCAGGAGGGCCCTTGTTCCTCAGGGGCAGGCTGCCGGCTGAATTTCCACGAATATCAAGATGCTGCCCAGGGACAAGCTTCCACTTGTGCCAACTCGCGCTGCTTTGAGGGTGCCCACGGAGCTCTGCAAACTGAGACCAGGAACGTAGGACTGTGGGTTTTGTTTTCCCGGGCAGAAGCCTCTCTCACTACCAGGTAGGCCCTTGTTCCTTAGGGGCAGGCTGGCAGCAAGATTTCCACGAATATCAAGATGCTGCCCAGGGACAAGCTGCCACTTGTGCTAACTCGGGCTGCTTTGAGAGTGCCCATGGTGCCCTGCAAACTGAGACCAGAAACTTGGGGTGCTGGGTTTTGTTTTCCAGATCAGAAGCCTTTGTCAGTACCGGGTAGGCCCTTGGCCCTTGGGGGCCGGCTGCCTGCAGGATTTCCACGAATATCAAGATGCCACCCAGGGACAAACTGCCACCTGTGCCAACTCGGGCTGCTTTGAGAGTGCCCATGGAGCTCTGCAAAGTGAGATGTGGAACGTGGGGTGGTGGGTTTTGTTTCCCTGGGCAGAAGCCTTTGTCAGTACCAGGAGGGCCCTTGTTCCTCAGGGGCAGGCTGCCCGATGGATTTCCACGAATATCAAGATGCTGCCCAGGGATGAGCTGCAACTTGTGCCAATTCACGCTGCTTTGAGGGTGCCCACGGAGCTCTGCAAACTGAGACCAGGACGTAGGATTGTGGGTTTTGTTTTCCCGGGCAGAAGCCTCTCTCAGTACCAGGTAGGCCCTTGTTCCTTAGGGGCAGGCTGGCAGCAAGATTTCCACGAATATCAAGATGCTGCCCAGGGACAAGCTGCCACCTGTGACAACTTGGGCTGCTTTGAGAGTGCCCATGGTGCTCTGCAACCTGAGACCATGAACCTGGGGTGCTGAGTTTTGTTTCTCCGGGCAGAAGCATTTGCAGCGCCAGGTAGGCCCTCGGTCCTTAAGGGCAGGCAGCCTGCTGGATTTCCACGAATATCAAGATGCTGCCCAGGGACAAGCTGCCACCTGTGCCAACTCGGGCTGCTTTGAGAGTGCCCATGTTGCTCTGCAAACTGAGACCTGAAACGTGGGGTGCTGGGTTTTGTTTTCCCGGGCAGAAGCCTTTGTCAGTACCAAGTAGGCCCTTGTTCCTTAGGGACAGCCTGGCAGCAAGATTTCCCCGAATATCAAGATCCTGCCCAGGGATATTCTGCCACCTGTGCCAACTCGGGCTGCTTTGAGAGTGCCCACGGAGTTCTTCAAACTGGGACCAGGAACGTGGGTTTGTGGGTTTTGTTTTCCCGGGCAGAAACATTTGCAGGACCAGGTAGGCCCTCGGCTCTTTGGGGGAGGCTGCCGGCTGAATTTCCACGAATATCAAGATGCCGCCCAGGGACAAGCTGCCACCTGTGCCAACTCGGGCTGCTTTGAGAGTGCCCATGGAGCTCTGCAAAGTGAGACCAGGAACTTGCCTTGGTGAGTTTTGTTTCCCTGGGCAGAAGCCTTTGTCAGTACCAGGTAGGCTCTCGTAATTCAGGGCCGGCTGCCTCCTGGATTTCCACGAATATCAAGATGCTGCCCAGGGACCAGCTTCCACTTGTGCCAACTCGCGCTGCTTTGAGAGTGCCCACGGAGCTCTGCAAACTGAGACCAGGAACGTAGGGTTGTGGGTTTTGTTTTCCCGGGCAGAAGCCTCTCTCAGTACCAGGTAGGCCCTTGTTCCTTAGGGGCAGGCTGGCAGCAAGATTTCCACGAATATCAAGATGCTGCCCAGGGACAAGCTGCCACCTGTGCCAACTCGGGCTGCTTTGAGAGTTCCCATGGAGCTCTGCAAACTGGGACCATAAACGTGAGGTGCTGAGTTTTGTTTGCCAGGGCAGAAGCATTTGCAGTGCCAGGTAGGCCCTTGGTCTTTAAGGGCTGGCAGCCTGCTGGATTACCATGAATATCAAGATGCTGCCCAGGGACAAGCTGCCACCTGTGCCAACTCGGGCTGCTTTGAGTGTGCCCACGTAGCTCTGCAAACTGAGATGTGGAACGTGGGGTTATGGGTTTTGTTTTCCCGGGCAGAAGCCTTTGTCAGTACCAGGTAGGCCCTTGTTCCTCAGGGGTAGGCTGCCTGCTGGATTTCCACGAATATCAAGATGGTGCCCAGGGACAAGCTGCCACTTGTGCCAACTCGCGCTGCTTTGAGGGTGCCCACGGAGCTCTGCAAACTGAGACCAGGAACGTAGGGTTGTGGGTTTTGTTTTCCCGGGCAGAAGCCTCTCTCAGTACCAGGTAGGCCCTTGTTCCTTAGGGGCAGGCTGGCAGCAAGATTTCCACGAATATCAAGATGCTGCCCAGGGACAAGCTGCCACCTGTGCCAACTCAGGCTGCTTTGAGAGTGCCCATGGAGCTCTGCAAACTGAGACCAGGAACCTGGGTTGCTGAGTTTTGTTTCTCCGGGCAGAAGCATTTGAAGTGCCAGGTAGGCCCTCGGTCCTTAAGGGCAGGCAGCCTGCAGGATTTCCACGAATATCAAGATGCTGCCCAGGGACAAGCTGCCACCTGTGCCAACTCGCGCTGCTTTGAGAGTGCCCATGGTGCTCTGCAAACTGAGACTAGAAACGTGGGGTGCTGGGTTTTGTTTTCCTGGGCAGAAGACTTTGTCAGTACCAGGTCGGCCCTTGACCCTTGTGGGCCAGCTGCCTGCAGGATTTCCACGAATATCAAGATGCTGCCCAGGGACAAGCTGCCACTTGTGCCAACTCGGGCTGCTTTGAGAGTGCCCACGGAGCTCTTCAAACTGAGAGAAAGTATGTGGGGTTATGGGTTTTGTTTTCCCGGGCAGAAGCCTTTGTCAGTACCAAGAAGCCCCTCAGCCCTTAGAGGCAGTCTGCCTGCTGGATTTCCCCGAATATCAAGATGCCGCCCAGGGACAAGCTGCCACCTGTGCCAACTCGGGCTGCTTTGAGAGTGCCCATGGAGCTCTGCGAAGTTCGACCAGGAACGTGCGTTGGTGAGTTTTGTTTCCCCGGGCAGAAGTATTTGCAGTACAAGGCAGGCTCTCGGAACTTCAGGGCCGGCTGCCTCCTGGATTTCCACGAATATCAAGATGCTGCCCAGGGACAAGCTGCCACTCCTGCCAACTCGCGCTGCTTTGAGGGTGCCCACGGAGCTCTGCAAACTGAGACCAGGAACGTAGGGTTGTGGGTTTTGTTTTCCCGGGCAGAAGCCTCTCTCAGTACCAGGTAGGCCCTTGTTCCTTAGGGGCAGGCTGGCAGCAAGATTTCCACGAATATCAAGATGCTGCCCAGGGACAAGCTGCACCCTGTGCCAACTCGGGCTGCTTTGAGAGTTCCCATGGAGCTCTGCAAACTGGGACCATTAACGTGAGGTGCTGAGTTTTGTTTCTCTGGGCAGAAACATTTTCAGTGCCAGGTAGGCACTTGGTATTTAAGGGCAGGTAGCCTGCTGGATTTCCATGAATATCAAGATGCCGCCCAGGGACCAGCTGCCACCTGTGCCAACTCGGGCTGCTTTGAGGGTGCCCACGGAGCTCTGCAAACTGAGATGTGGAACGTGGGGTTATGGGTTTTGTTTTCCCGGGCAGAAGCCTTTGTCAGTACCAGGAGGGCCCTTGTTCATCAGGGGCAGTCTGCTGGCTGGATTTCCACGAATATCAAGATGCTGCCCAGGGACAAGCTGCCACTTGTGCCAACTCGCGCTGCTTTGGGGGTGCCCACGGAGCTCTGCAAACTGAGACCAGGAACGTAGGGTTGTGGGTTTTGTTTTCCCGGGCAGAAGCCTTTGTCAGTGCCAGGTAGGCCCTTGTTCCTTAGGGGCAGGCTGGCAGGAAGATTTCCACGAATATCAAGATGCTGCCCAGGGACAAGCTGCCACCTGTGCCAACTCGGGCTGCTTTGAGAGTGCCCATGGAGCTCTGCAAACTGAGACCATGAACCTCGGGTGCTGAGTTTTTTTTCCCCGGGCAGAAGCCTTTGTCAGTCCCAGGTAGGCCCTTGTTCCTTAAGGGCAGGCACCCTGCTGGAATTCCACGAATATCAAGATGCTGCCCAGGGACAAGCTGCCACCTGTGCTAACTCGGGCTGCTTTGAGAGTGCCCATGGTGCTCTGCAAACTGAGACCAGAAACGTGGGGTTATGGGTTTTGTTATCCCGGGCAGAAGCATTTGTCAGTACCAGATCAGGCCTTGGCCCTTGGGGGCCAGCTGCCTGCAGGATTTCCACGAATATCAAGATGCTGCCCAGGGACAAGCTGCCACTTGCGCCAACTCGGGCTGCTTTGAGAGTGCCCACGGAGCTCTTCAAACTGAGAGAAAGTATGTGGGGTTATGGGTTTTGTTTTCCCGGGCAGAAACATTTGTCAGTACCAAGTAGGCCCTCAGCCCTTAGAGGCAGTCTGCCTGCTGGATTTCCACGCATATCAAGATGCCACCCAGGGACAAGCTGCCACCTGTGCCAACTCGGGCTGCTTTGAGAGTTCCCATGGAGCTCTGCAAAGTTAGACCAGGAACCTGGGGTGCTGAGTTTTGTTTCTCTGGGCAGAAACATTTGCAGTGCCAGGTAGGCCCTCGGTCCTTAAGGGCAGGCAGCCTGCTGGATTTCCACGAATATCAAGATGCTGCCCAGGGACAAGCTGCCACCTGTGCCAACTCGGGCTGCTTTGAGAGTGCCCATGGAGCTCTGCAAAGTTAGACCAGGAACTTGCCTTGGTGAGTTTTGTTTCCCCGGGCAGAAGTATTTGCATTACAAGGCAGGCTCTCGGAACTTCAGGGCCAGCTGCCTCCTGGATTTCCACGAATATCAAGATGCTGCCCAGGGACAAACTGCAACTTGTGCAAACTCGCGGTGCTTTGAGGGTGCCCACGGAGCTCTGCAAACTGAGACCAGGAACGTAGGGTTGTGGGTTTTGTTTTCCCGGGCAGAAGCCTCTCTCAGTACCAGGTAGGCCCTTGTTCCTTAGGGGCAGGCTGGCAGCAAGATTTCCACGAATATCAAGATGCTGCCCAGGGACAAGCTGCCACCTGTGCCAACTCGGGCTGCTTTGAGAGTTCCCATGGAACTCTGCAAACTGGGACCATTAACGTGAGGTGCTGAGTTTTGTTTCTCTGGGCAGAAACATTTGCAGTGCCAGGTAGGCCCTTGGTCTTTGAGGGCAGGCAGCCTGCTGGATTTCCACGAATATCAAGATGCTGCCAAAGGACAAGCTGCCACCTGTGCCAACTCGCGCTGCTTTGAGAGTGCCCATGGTGCTCTGCAAACTGAGACCAGAAACGTGGGGTGCTGGGTTTTGTTTTCCAGAGCAGAAGCCTTTGTCAGTACCAGGTAGGCCCTTGGCCCTTGGGGGCCGGCTGCCTGCAGGATTTCCACGAATATCAAGATGCCGCCCAGGGACAAGCTGCCACCTGTGCCAACTCGGGCTGCTTTGAGGGTGCCCACGGAGCTCTGCAAACTGAGACCAGGAACGTGGGGTTATGGGTTTTGTTTTCCCGGGCAGAAGCCTTTGTCAGTACCAGGAGGGCCCTTGTTCCTCAGGGGCAGGCTGCCGGCTAAATTTCCACGAATATCAAGATGCTGCCCAGGGACAAGCTGCCACTTGTGCCAACTCGCGCTGCTTTGGGGGTGCCCACGGAGCTCTGCAAACTGAGACCAGGAACGTAGGGTTGTGGGTTTTGTTTTCCCGGGCAGAAGCCTTTGTCAGTACCAGGTAGGCCCTTGTTCCTTAGGGGCAGGCTGGCAGGAAGATTTCCACGAATATCAAGATGCTGCCCAGGGACAAGCTGCCACCTGTGCCAACTCGGGCTGCTTTGAGAGTGCCCATGGAGCTCTGCAAACTGAGACCATGAACCTGGGGTGCTGAGTTTTGTTTCCCCGGGCAGAAGCCTTTGTCAGTCCCAGGTAGGCCCTCGGTCCTGAAGGGCAGGCAGCCTGCTGGAATTCCACGAATATCAAGATGCTGCCCAGGGACAAGCTGCCACTTGTGCTAACTCAGGCTGCTTTGAGAGTGCCCATGGAGCTCTGCGAAGTTCGACCAGGAACGTGCGTTGGTGAGTTTTGTTTCCCCGGGCAGAAGTATTTGCAGTACAAGGCAGGCTCTCGGAACTTCAGGGCCGGCTGCCTCCTGGATTTCCACGAATATCAAGATGCTGCCCAGGGACAAGCTGCCACTCCTGCCAACTCGCGGTGCTTTGAGGGTGCCCACGGAGCTCTGCAAACTGAGACCAGGAACGTAGGGTTGTGGGTTTTGTTTTCCCGGGCAGAAGCCTCTCTCAGTACCAGGTAGGCCCTTGTTCCTTAGGGGCAGGCTGGCAGCAAGATTTCCACGAATATCAAGATGCTGCCCAGGGACAAGCTGCACCCTGTGCCAACTCGGGCTGCTTTGAGAGTTCCCATGGAGCTCTGCAAACTGGGACCATTAACGTGAGGTGCTGAGTTTTGTTTCTCTGGGCAGAAACATTTGCAGTGCCAGGTAGGCACTTGGTATTTAAGGGCAGGTAGCCTGCTGGATTTCCATGAATATCAAGATGCCGCCCAGGGACCAGCTGCCACCTGTGCCAACTCGGGCTGCTTTGAGGGTGCCCACGGAGCTCTGCAAACTGAGATGTGGAACGTGGGGTTATGGGTTTTGTTTTCCCGGGCAGAAGCCTTTGTCAGTACCAGGAGGGCCCTTGTTCCTCAGGGGCAGTCTGCTGGCTGGATTTCCACGAATATCAAGATGCTGCCCAGGGACAAGCTGCCACTTGTGCCAACTCGCGCTGCTTTGGGGGTGCCCACGGAGCTCTGCAAACTGAGACCAGGAACGTAGGGTTGTGGGTTTTGTTTTCCCGGGCAGAAGCCTTTGTCAGTGCCAGGTAGGCCCTTGTTCCTTAGGGGCAGGCTGGCAGGAAGATTTCCACGAATATCAAGATGCTGCCCAGGGACAAGCTGCCACCTGTGCCAACTCGGGCTGCTTTGAGAGTGCCCATGGAGCTCTGCAAACTGAGACCATGAACCTGGGGTGCTGAGTATTTTTTCCCCGGGCAGAAGCCTTTGTCAGTCCCAGGTAGGCCCTTGTTCCTTAAGGGCAGGCACCCTGCTGGAATTCCACGAATATCAAGATGCTGCCCAGGGACAAGCTGCCACCTGTGCTAACTCGGGCTGCTTTGAGAGTGCCCATGGTGCTCTGCAAACTGAGACCAGAAACGTGGGGTTATGGGTTTTGTTATCCCGGGCAGAAGCATTTGTCAGTACCAGGTCAGGCCTTGGCCCTTGGGGGCCAGCTGCCTGCAGGATTTCCACGAATATCAAGATGCTGCCCAGGGACAAGCTGCCACTTGCGCCAACTCGGGCTGCTTTGAGAGTGCCCACGGAGCTCTTCAAACTGAGAGAAAGTATGTGGGGTTATGGGTTTTGTTTTCCCGGGCAGAAACATTTGTCAGTACCAAGTAGGCCCTCAGCCCTTAGAGGCAGTCTGCCTGCTGGATTTCCACGCATATCAAGATGCCACCCAGGGACAAGCTGCCACCTGTGCCAACTCGGGCTGCTTTGAGAGTGCCCATGGAGCTCTGCAAAGTTAGACCAGGAACCTGGGGTGCTGAGTTTTGTTTCTCTGGGCAGAAACATTTGCAGTGCCAGGTAGGCCCTCGGTCCTTAAGGGCAGGCAGCCTGCTGGATTTCCACGAATATCAAGATGCCGCCCAGGGACAAGCTGCCACCTGTGCCAACTCGGGCTGCTTTGAGAGTGCCCATGGAGCTCTGCAAAGTTAGACCAGGAACTTGCCTTGGTGAGTTTTGTTTCCCCGGGCAGAAGTATTTGCAGTACAAGGCAGGCTCTCGGAATTTCAGGGCCAGCTGCCTCCTGGATTTCCACGAATATCAAGATGCTGCCCAGGGACAAGCTGCCACTCCTGCCAACTCGCGCTGCTTTGATGGTGCCCACGGAGCTCTGCAAACTGAGACCAGGAACGTAGGGTTGTGGGTTTTGTTTTCCCGGACAGAAGCCTCTCTCAGTACCAGGTAGGCCCTTGTTCTTTAGGGGCAGGCTGGCAGCAAGATTTCCACGAATATCAAGATGCTGCCCAGGGACAAGCTGCCACCTGTGCCAACTCGGGCTGCTTTGAGAGTTCCCATGGAGCTCTGCAAACTGGGACCATTAACGTGAGGTGCTGAGTTTTGTTTCTCTGGGCAGAAACATTTGCAGTGCCAGGTAGGCCCTTGGTCTTTGAGGGCAGGCAGCCTGCTGGATTTCCATGAATATCAAGATGCTGCCAAAGGACAAGCTGCCACCTGTGCCAACTCGCGCTGCTTTGAGAGTGCCCATGGTGCTCTGCAAACTGAGACCAGAAACGTGGGGTGCTGGGTTTTGTTTTCCAGAGCAGAAGCCTTTGTCAGTACCAGGTAGGCCCTTGGCCCTTGGGGGCCGGCTGCCTGCAGGATTTCCACGAATATCAAGATGCCGCCCAGGGACAAGCTGCCACCTGTGCCAACTCGGGCTGCTTTGAGAGTGCCCATGGAGCTCTGCAAACTGAGACCATGAACCTGGGGTGCTGAGTTTTGTTTCCCCGGGCAGAAGCCTTTGTCAGTCCCAGGTAGGCCCTCGGTCCTGAAGGGCAGGCAGCCTGCTGGAATTCCACGAATATCAAGATGCTGCCCAGGGACAAGCTGCCACCTGTGCTAACTCAGGCTGCTTTGAGAGTGCCCATGGTGCTCTGCAAACTGAGACCAGAAACGTGGGGTGCTGGGTTGTGTTTCCCCGGGCAGAAGCCTTTGTCAGTACCAGGTCAGGCCTTGGCCCTTGGGGGCCAGCTGCCTGCAGGATTTCCACGAATATCAAGATGCTGCCCAGGGACAAGCTGCCACTTGTGCCAACTCGGGCTGCTTTGAGAGTGCCCACGGAGCTCTTCAAACTGAGAGAAAGTATGTGGGGTTATGGGTTTTGTTTTCCCCGGCAGAAGCCTTTGTCAGTACCAAGTAGGCCCTCAGCCCTTAGAGGCAGTCTGCCTGCTGGATTTCCACGCATATCAAGATGCCACCAAGGGACAAGCTGCCACCTGTGCCAACTCGGGCTGCTTTGAGAGTGCCCATGGAGCTCTGCAAAGTTAGACCAGGAACTTGCCTTGGTGAGTTTTGTTTCCCCGGGCAGAAGCATTTGCAGTACCAGGCAGGCTCTCGGAACTTCAGGGCCGGCTGCCTCCTGGATTTCCACGAATATCAAGATGCTGCCCACGGACAAGCTGCCACTCCTGCCAACTCGCAGTGCTTTCAGTGTGCCCACGGAGCTCTGCAAACTGAGACCAGGAACGTAGGACTGTGGGTTTTGTTTTCCCGGACAGAAGCCTCTCTCAGTACCAGGTAGGCCCACCACAATTAGGGGCAGGCTGGCAGCAAGATTTCCACGAATATCAAGATGCTGCCCAGGGACAAGCTGCCACCTGTGCCAACTCGCGCTGCTTTGAGAGTGCCCACGGAGCTCTGCAAACTGTGGCCAGGACGGTGGGGTGCTGAGTTTTTTTTTCCCGGGCAGAAGCCTTTGTCAGTACTAGGTAGGCCCATGGTCGTACAGGGCCGTCAGCCTGCTGAATTTCAATGAATATCAAGATGCTGCCCACGGAGGAGCTGCCACCTGTGCCAACTCGGGCTGCTTTGAGAGTGCCCATGGCGCTCTGCAAACTGAGACCAGGAACGTGGGGTGGTGAGTTTTGTTTTCCCGGTCAGAAGCCTTTGTGAGTACCAGGTGGGCCCTTGTTCCATAGGGGCAGGCTGCCGGCTGGATTTCCACGAATATCAAGATGCCGCCCAGGGACAAGCTGCCACCTGTGCCAACTCGGGCTGCTTTGAGAGTGCCCATGGAGCTCTGCAAACTGAGACCATGAACCTGGGGTGCTGAGTATTTTTTCCCCGGGCAGAAGCCTTTGTCAGTCCCAGGTAGGCCCTTGTTCCTTAAGGGCAGGCACCCTGCTGGAATTCCACGAATATCAAGATGCTGCCCAGGGACAAGCTGCCACCTGTGCTAACTCGGGCTGCTTTGAGAGTGCCCATGGTGCTCTGCAAACTGAGACCAGAAACGTGGGGTTATGGGTTTTGTTATCCCGGGCAGAAGCATTTGTCAGTACCAGGTCAGGCCTTGGCCCTTGGGGGCCAGCTGCCTGCAGGATTTCCACGAATATCAAGATGCTGCCCAGGGACAAGCTGCCACTTGCGCCAACTCGGGCTGCTTTGAGAGTGCCCACGGAGCTCTTCAAACTGAGAGAAAGTATGTGGGGTTATGGGTTTTGTTTTCCCGGGCAGAAACATTTGTCAGTACCAAGTAGGCCCTCAGCCCTTAGAGGCAGTCTGCCTGCTGGATTTCCACGCATATCAAGATGCCACCCAGGGACAAGCTGCCACCTGTGCCAACTCGGGCTGCTTTGAGAGTGCCCATGGAGCTCTGCAAAGTTAGACCAGGAACCTGGGGTGCTGAGTTTTGTTTCTCTGGGCAGAAACATTTGCAGTGCCAGGTTTGCCCTCGGTCCTTAAGGGCAGGCAGCCTGCTGGATTTCCACGAATATCAAGATGCCGCCCAGGGACAAGCTGCCACCTGTGCCAACTCGGGCTGCTTTGAGAGTGCCCATGGAGCTCTGCAAAGTTAGACCAGGAACTTGCCTTGGTGAGTTTTGTTTCCCCGGGCAGAAGTATTTGCAGTACAAGGCAGGCTCTCGGAATTTCAGGGCCAGCTGCCTCCTGGATTTCCACGAATATCAAGATGCTGCCCAGGGACAAGCTGCCACTCCTGCCAACTCGCGCTGCTTTGATGGTGCCCACGGAGCTCTGCAAACTGAGACCAGGAACGTAGGGTTGTGGGTTTTGTTTTCCCGGACAGAAGCCTCTCTCAGTACCAGGTAGGCCCTTGTTCTTTAGGGGCAGGCTGGCAGCAAGATTTCCACGAATATCAAGATGCTGCCCAGGGACAAGCTGCCACCTGTGCCAACTCGGGCTGCTTTGAGAGTTCCCATGGAGCTCTGCAAACTGGGACCATTAACGTGAGGTGCTGAGTTTTGTTTCTCTGGGCAGAAACATTTGCAGTGCCAGGTAGGCCCTTGGTCTTTGAGGGCAGGCAGCCTGCTGGATTTCCATGAATATCAAGATGCTGCCAAAGGACAAGCTGCCACCTGTGCCAACTCGCGCTGCTTTGAGAGTGCCCATGGTGCTCTGCAAACTGAGACCAGAAACGTGGGGTGCTGGGTTTTGTTTTCCAGAGCAGAAGCCTTTGTCAGTACCAGGTAGGCCCTTGGCCCTTGGGGGCCGGCTGCCTGCAGGATTTCCACGAATATCAAGATGCCGCCCAGGGACAAGCTGCCACCTGTGCCAACTCGGGCTGCTTTGAGGGTGCCCACGGAGCTCTGCAAACTGAGACCAGGAACGTGGGGTTATGGGTTTTGTTTTCCCGGGCAGAAGCCTTTGTCAGTACCAGGAGGGCCCTTGTTCCTCAGGGGCAGGCTGCCGGCTAAATTTCCACGAATATCAAGATGCTGCCCAGGGACAAGCTGCCACTTGTGCCAACTCGCGCTGCTTTGGGGGTGCCCACGGAGCTCTGCAAACTGAGACCAGGAACGTAGGGTTGTGGGTTTTGTTTTCCCGGGCAGAAGCCTTTGTCAGTACCAGGTAGGCCCTTGTTCCTTAGGGGCAGGCTGGCAGGAAGATTTCCACGAATATCAAGATGCTGCCCAGGGACAAGCTGCCACCTGTGCCAACTCGGGCTGCTTTGAGAGTGCCCATGGAGCTCTGCAAACTGAGACCATGAACCTGGGGTGCTGAGTTTTGTTTCCCCGGGCAGAAGCCTTTGTCAGTCCCAGGTAGGCCCTCGGTCCTGAAGGGCAGGCAGCCTGCTGGAATTCCACGAATATCAAGATGCTGCCCAGGGACAAGCTGCCACCTGTGCTAACTCAGGCTGCTTTGAGAGTGCCCATGGTGCTCTGCAAACTGAGACCAGAAACGTGGGGTGCTGGGTTGTGTTTCCCCGGGCAGAAGCCTTTGTCAGTACCAGGTCAGGCCTTGGCCCTTGGGGGCCAGCTGCCTGCAGGATTTCCACGAATATCAAGATGCTGCCCAGGGACAAGCTGCCACTTGTGCCAACTCGGGCTGCTTTGAGAGTGCCCACGGAGCTCTTCAAACTGAGAGAAAGTATGTGGGGTTATGGGTTTTGTTTTCCCCGGCAGAAGCCTTTGTCAGTACCAAGTAGGCCCTCAGCCCTTAGAGGCAGTCTGCCTGCTGGATTTCCACGCATATCAAGATGCCACCAAGGGACAAGCTGCCACCTGTGCCAACTCGGGCTGCTTTGAGAGTGCCCATGGAGCTCTGCAAAGTTAGACCAGGAACTTGCCTTGGTGAGTTTTGTTTCCCCGGGCAGAAGCATTTGCAGTACCAGGCAGGCTCTCGGAACTTCAGGGCCGGCTGCCTCCTGGATTTCCACGAATATCAAGATGCTGCCCAGGGACAAGCTGCCACTCCTGCCAACTCGCAGTGCTTTCAGTGTGCCCACGGAGCTCTGCAAACTGAGACCAGGAACGTAGGACTGTGGGTTTTGTTTTCCCGGACAGAAGCCTCTCTCAGTACCAGGTAGGCCCACCACAATTAGGGGCAGGCTGGCAGCAAGATTTCCACGAATATCAAGATGCTGCCCAGGGACAAGCTGCCACCTGTGCCAACTCGCGCTGCTTTGAGAGTGCCCACGGAGCTCTGCAAACTGTGGCCAGGACGGTGGGG
Organism: Motacilla alba alba; assembly: GCF_015832195.1. Lineage (NCBI taxonomy): Eukaryota > Metazoa > Chordata > Aves > Passeriformes > Motacillidae > Motacilla > Motacilla alba. Next base: position 22,747 of record NW_024037461.1, read on the forward strand.
TGCTGAGTTTTTTTTTCCCGGGCAGAAGCCTTTGTCAGTACTAGGTAGGCCCATGGTCGTACAGGGCCGTCAGCCTGCTGAATTTCAATGAATATCAAGATGCTGCCCACGGAGGAGCTGCCACCTGTGCCAACTCGGGCTGCTTTGAGAGTGCCCATGGCGCTCTGCAAACTGAGACCAGGAACGTGGGGTGGTGAGTTTTGTTTTCCCGGTCAGAAGCCTTTGTGAGTACCAGGTGGGCCCTTGTTCCATAGGGGCAGGCTGCCGGCTGGATTTCCACGAATATCAAGATGCCGCCCAGGGACAAGCTGCCACCTGTGCCAACTCGGGCTGCTTTGAGAGTGCCCATGGAGCTCTGCAAACTGAGACCAGGAACGTGGGGTCGTGGGTTTTGTTTTCCCGGGCAGAAGCCTTTGTCAGTACCAAGAAGCCCCTCAGCCCTTAGAGGCAGTCTGCCTGCTGGATTTCCCCGAATATCAAGATGCCGCCCAGGGACAAGCTGCCACCTGTGCCAACTCGGGCTGCTTTGAGAGTGCCCATGGAGCTCTGCGAAGTTAGACCAGGAACTTGCCTTGGTGAGTTTTGTTTTCCAGGGCAGAAGCCTTTGTCAGTACCAGGTAGGCTCACGTAATTCAGGGCCGGCTGCCTCCTGGATTTCCACGAATATCAAGATGCCGCCCAGGGACCAGCTTCCACTTGTGCCAACTCGCGCTGCTTTGAGAGTGCCCACGGAGCTCTGCAAACTGAGACCAGGAACGTAGGGTTGTGGGTTTTGTTTTCCCGGGCAGAAGCCTCTCTCAGTACCAGGTAGGCCCTTGTTCCTTAGGGGCAGGCTGGCAGCAAGATTTCCACGAATATCAAGATGCTGCCCAGGGACAAGCTGCCACCTGTGCCAACTCGGGCTGCTTTGAGAGTTCCCATGGAGCTCTGCAAACTGGGACCATAAACGTGAGGTGCTGAGTTTTGTTTGCCAGGGCAGAAACATTTGCAGTGCCAGGGAGGCCCTTGGTCTTTAAGGGCTGGCAGCCTGCTGGATTACCATGAATATCAAGATGCTGCCCAGGGACAAGCTGTCACCTGTGCCAACTCGGGCTGCTTTGAGTGTGCCCACGTAGCTCTGCAAACTGAGATGTGGAACGTGGGGTTATGGGTTTTGTTTTCCCGGGCAGAAGCCTTTGTCAGTACCAGGTAGGCCCTTGTTCCTCAGGGGCAGGCTGCCCGCTGGATTTCCACGAATATCAAGATGCTGCCCAGGGACAAGCTGCCACCTGTGCCAACTCGCGCTGCTTTGAGGGTGCCCACGGAGCTCTGCAAACTGAGATGTGGAACGTGGGGTGGTGGGTTTTGTTTCCCCGGGCAGAAGCCTTTGTCAGTACCAGGAGGGTCCTTGTTCCTCAGGGGCAGGCTGCCTGCTGGATTTCCACGAATATCAAGATGCTGCCCAGGGATAAGCTGCCACCTGTGCCAACTCGGCTGCTTTGAGGGTGCCCATGGAGCTCTGCAAACTGAGACCAGGAAAGTGGTGTTCTGAGTTTTGTTTCCCCTGGCAGAAGCCTTTGTCAGTACCAGGTAGGCCCTCGGCCCTTTGGGGCAGGCAGCCTGCTGGATTTCCAAGAATCTGAAGATGCCGACCAGGGACAAGCTGCCACTCCTGCCAACTCGCGCTGCTTTGAGGGTGCCCACGGAGCTCTGCAAACTGAGACCAGGAACGTAGGGTTGTGGGTTTTGTTTTCCCGGGCAGAAGCCTTTGTCAGTACCAGGTAGGCCCTTGTTCCTTAGGGGCAGGCTGGCAGCAAGATTTCCACGAATATCAAGATGCTGCCCAGGGACAAGCTGCCACCTGTGCCAACTCGGGCTGCTTTGAGAGTTCCCATGGAGCTCTGCAAACTGGGACCATTAACGTGAGGTGCTGAGTTTTGTTTCTCTGGGCAGAAACATTTGCAGTGCGAGGTAGGCCCTTGGTCTTTAAGGGCAGGCAGCCTGCTGGATTTCCATGAATATCAAGATGCCGCCCAGGGACAAACTGCCACCTGTGCCAACTCGGGCTGCTTTGAGAGTGCCCACGGAGCTCTGCAAACTGAGACCAGGAACGTAGGGTTGTGGGTTTTGTTTTCCCGGGCAGAAGCCTCTCTCAGTACCAGGTAGGCCCTTGTTCCTTAGGGGCAGGCTGGCAGCAAGATTTCCACGAATATCAAGATGCTGCCCAGGGACAAGCTGCCACCTGTGCCAACTCGCGCTGCTTTGAGAGTGCCCACGGAGATCTGCAAACTGTGGCCAGGACGGTGGGGTGCTGAGTTTTGTTTTCCCGGGCAGAAGCCTTTGTCAGTACTAGGTAGGCCCATGGTCTTTCAGGGCCGTCAGCCTGCTGAATTTCAATGAATATCAAGATGCTGCCCACGGAGGAGCTGCCACCTGTGCCAACTCGGGCTGCTTTGAGAGTGCCCATGGCGCTCTGCAAACTGAGACCTGGAACGTGTGGTGGTGAGTTTTGTTTTCCCGGGCAGAAGCCTTTGTCAGTACCAGGTGGGCCCTTGTTCCACAGGGGCAGGCTGCCGGCTGGATTTCCACGAATATCAAGATGCCGCCCAGGGACAAGCTGCCACCTGTGCCAACTCGGGCTGCTTTGAGAGTGCCCATGGAGCTCTGCAAACTGAGACCAGGAACGTGGGGTTGTGGGTTTTGTTTTCCGGGGCAGAAGCCTTTGTCAGTACCAAGAAGCCCCTCAGCCCTTAGAGGCAGTCTGCCTGCTGGATTTCCCCGAATATCAAGATGCCGCCCAGGGACAAGCTGCCACGTGTGCCAACTCGGGCTGCTTTGAGAGTGCCCATGGAGCTCTGCAAAGTGAGACCAGGAACTTGCCTTGGTGAGTTTTGTTTCCCTGGGCAGAAGCATTTGCAGTACCAGGTAGGCTCTCGTAATTCAGGGCCGGCTGCCTTCTGGATTTCCACGAATATCAAGATGCTGCCCAGGGACCAGCTTCCACTTGTGCCAACTCGCGCTTCTTTGAGGGTGCCCACGGAGCTCTGCAAACTGAGACCAGGAACGTAGGGTTGTGGGTTTTGTTTTCCCGGGCAGAAGCCTCTCTCAGTACCAGGTAGGCCCTTGTTCCTTAGGGGCAGGCTGGCAGCAAGATTTCCACGAATATCAAGATGCTGCCCAGGGACAAGCTGCCACCTGTGCCAACTCGGGCTGCTTTGAGAGTTCCCATGGAGCTCTGCAAACTGGGACCATTAACGTGAGGTGCTGAGTTTTGTTTGCCAGGGCAGAAACATTTGCAGTGCCAGGTAGGCCCTTGGTCTTTAAGGGCTGGCAGCCTGCAGGATTTCCACGAATATCAAGATGCTGCCCAGGGACAAGCTGCCACCTGTGCCAACTCGGGCTGCTTTGAGGGTGCCCACGGAACTCTGCAAACTGAGACCAGAAACGTGGGGTGCTGGGTTTTGTTTTCCCGGGCAGAAGCCTTTGTCAGTACCAGGAGGGCCCTTGTTCCTCAGGGGCAGGCTGCCCGCTGGATTTCCACGAATATCAAGATGCTGCCCAGTGACAAGCTGCCACTTGTGCCAACTCGCGCTGCTTTGAGGGTGCCCACGGAGCTCTGCAAACTGAGACCATGAACCTGTGTTGCTGAGTTTTGTTTCTCCGGGCAGAAGCATTTGAAGTGCCAGGTAGGCCCTCGGTCCTTAAGGGCAGGCAGCCTGCTGGATTTCCACGAATATCAAGATGCTGCCCAGGGACAAGCTGCCACCTGTGCCAACTCGGGCTGCTTTGAGAGTGCCCATGGTGCTCTGCAAACTGAGACCAGAAACGTGGTGTTCTGAGTTTTGTTTTCCCGGGCAGAAGCCTTTGTCAGTACCAGGTAGGCCGTTGGCCCTTTGGGGCCAGCTGCCTGCAGGATTTCCACGAATATCAAGATGCCGCCCAGGGACAAGCTGCCACCTGTGCCAACTCGGGCTGCTTTGAGAGTGCCCACGGAGCTCTTCAAAGTGAGAGAAAGTATGTGGGGTTATGGGTTTTGTTTTCCAGGGCAGAAGCCTTTGTCAGTACCAAGTAGGCCCTCAGCCCTTAGAGGCAGTCTGCCTGCTGGATTTCCACGCATATCAAGATTCCACCCAGGGACAAGCTGCCACTTGTGCCAACTCGCGCTGCTTTGAGGGTGCCCACGGAGCTCTGCAAACTGAGACCAGGAACTTGCCTTGGTGAGTTTTGTTTCCCCGGGCAGAAGCATTTGCAGTACCAGGTAGGCTCTCGTAATTCAGGGCCGGCTGCCTCCTGGATTTCCACGAATATCAGGATGCTGCCCAGGTACAAGCTTCCACTTGTGCTAACTCGCGCTGCTTTGAGGGTGCCCACGGAGCTCTGCAAACTGAGACCAGGAACTTGCCTTGGTGAGTTTTGTTTCCCCGGGCAGAAGCATTTGCAGTACCAGGTAGGCTCTCGTAATTCAGGGCCGGCTGCCTTCTGGATTTCCACGAATATCAAGATGCTGCCCAGGGACCAGCTTCCACTTGTGCCAACTCGCGCTGCTTTGAGGGTGCCCACGGAGCTCTGCAAACTGAGACCAGGAACGTAGCGTTGTGGGTTTTGTTTTCCCGGGCAGAAGCCTCTCTCAGTACCAGGTAGGCCCTTGTTCCTTAGGGGCAGGCTGCCTGCTGAATTTCCACGAATATCAAGATGCTGCCCAGGGACAAGCTGCCACCTGTGCCAACTCGGGCTGCTTTGAGAGTTCCCATGGAGCTCTGCAAACTGGGACCATTAACGTGAGGTGCTGAGTTTTGTTTCTCTGGGCAGAAGCATTTGCAGTGCCAGGTAGGCCCTTGGTCTTTAAGGGCTGGCAGCCTGCAGGATTTCCACGAATATCAAGATGCTGCCCAGGGACAAGCTGCCACCTGTGCCAACTCGGGCTGCTTTGAGGGTGCCCACGGAGCTCTGCAAACTAAGACAAGAAACGTGGGGTGCTGGGTTTTGTTTCCCCTGGCAGAAGCCTTTGTCAGTACCAGGTAGGCCCTTGGCCCTTGGGGGCCGGCTGCCTGCAGGATTTCCACGAATATCTAGATGCCGCCCAGGGACAGGCTGCCACCTGTGCCAACTCGCGCTGCTTTGAGAGTGCCCATGGAGCTCTGCAAACTGAGACCAGGAACGTGGGGTGGAGGGTTTTGTTTCCCTGGGCAGAAGCCTTTGTCAGTATCAGGAGGGTCCTTGTTCCTTATGGGCAGTCTGCCTCCTGGATTTCCACGAATATCAAGATGCTGCCCAGGGACAAGCTGCCACTTGTGCCAACTCGCGGTGCTTTGAGGGTGCCCACGGAGCTCTGCAAACTGAGACCAGGAACGTAGGATTGTGGGTTTTGTTTTCCCGGGCAGAAACCTCTCTCAGTACCAGGTAGGCCCTTGTTCCTTAGGGGCAGGCTGGCAGGAAGATTTCCACGAATATCAAGATGCTGCCCAGGGACAAGCTGCCACCTGTGCCAACTCGGGCTGCTTTGAGAGTGCCCATGGAGCTCTGCAAACTGAGACCATGAACCTGGGGTGCTGAGTTTTGTTTCTCCGGGCAGAAGCATTTGCAGTGCCAGGTAGGCCCTTGGTCTTTAAGGGCAGGCAGCCTGCTGGATTTCCATGAATATCAAGATGCTGCCAAAGGACAAGCTGCCACCTGTGCCAACTCGCGCTGCTTTGAGAGTGCCCACGGAGCTCTGCAAACTGTGGCCAGGACGGTGGGGTGCTGAGTTTTGTTTTCCCGGGCAGAAGCCTTTGTCAGTACTAGGTAGGCCCATGGTCTTAAAGGGCCGTCAGCCTGCTGAATTTCAATGAATATCAAGATGCTGCCCACGGAGGAGCTGCCACCTGTGCCAACTCGGGCTGCTTTGATAGTGCCCATGGCGCTCTGCAAACTGAGACCAGGAACGTGTGGTGGTGAGTTTTGTTTTCCCGGTCAGAAGCCTTTGTGAATACCAGGTGGGCCCTTGTTCCTCAGGGGCAGGCTGCCCGCTGGATTTCCACGAATATCAAGATGCTGCCCAGGGACAAGCTGCCACCTGTGCCAACTCGGGCTGCTTTGAGAGTGCCCATGGAGCTCTGCAAACTGAGACCATGAACCTTTGTTGCTGAGTTTTGTTTCTCCGGGCAGAAGCATTTGAAGTGCCAGGTACGCCCTCGGTCCTTAAGGGCAGGCAGCCTGCTGGATTTCCACGAATATCAAGATGCTGCCCAGGGACAAGCTGCCACCTGTGCCAACTCGGGCTGCTTTGAGAGTGCCCATGGTGCTCTGCAAACTGAGACCAGAAACGTGGGGTGCTGGGTTTTGTTTTCCCGGGCAGAAGACTTTGTCAGTACCAGGTTGTCCCTTGACCCTTGGGGGCCAGCTGCCTGCAGGATTTCCACGAATATCAAGATGCTGCCCAGGGACAAGCTGCCACTTGTGCCAACTCGGGCTGCTTTGAGAGTGCCCACGGAGCTCTTCAAACTGAGAGAAAGTATGTGGGGTTATGGGTTTTGTTTTCCCGGGCAGAAGCCTTTGTCAGTACCAAGAAGCCCCTCAGCCCTTAGAGGCAGTCTGCCTGCTGGATTTCCCCGAATATCAAGATGCCGCCCAGGGACAAGCTGCCACCTGTGCCAACTCGGGCTGCTTTGACGGTGCCCATGGAGCTCTGCGAAGTTAGACCAGGAACTTGCCTTGGTGAGTTTTGTTTCCCCGGGCAGAAGTATTTGCAGTACAAGGCAGGCTCTCGGAACTTCAGGGCCGGCTGCCTCCTGGATTTCCACGAATATCAAGATGCTGCCCAGGGACAAGCTGCCACTTGTGCCAACTCGCGCTGCTTTGATGGTGCCCACGGAGCTCTGCAAACTGAGACCAGGAACGTAGGGTTGTGGGTTTTGTTTTCCCGGGCAGAAGCCTCTCTCAGTACCAGGTAGGCCCTTGTTCCTTAGGGGCAGGCTGGCAGCAAGATTTCCACGAATATCAAGATGCTGCCCAGGGACAAGCTGCCACCTGTGCCAACTCGGGCTGCTTTGAGAGTTCCCATGGAGCTCTGCAAACTGGGACCATTAACGTGAGGTGCTGAGTTTTGTTTCTCTGGGCAGAAACATTTGCAGTGCCAGGTAGGCCCTTGGTCTTTGAGGGCAGGCAGCCTGCTGGATTTCCATGAATATCAAGATGCCGCCCAGGGACAAACTGCCACCTGTGCCAACTCGGGCTGCTTTGAGAGTGCCCATGGAGCTCTGCAAACTGAGACCAGGAACGTGGGGTGGTGGGTTTTGTTTTCCCGGGCAGAAGCCTTTGTCAGTACCAGGAGGGCCCTTGTTCCTCAGGGGCAGGCTGTCGGCTGAATTTCCACGAATATCAAGATGCTGCCCAGGGACAAACTGCAACTTGTGCAAACTCGCGCTGCTTTGAGGGTGCCCACGGAGCTCTGCAAACTGAGACCAGGAAGGTAGGGTTGTGGGTTTTGTGTTCCCGGGCAGAAGCCTCTCTCAGTATGTCACGATCCGCCCTTATGGACGAGATTGTGATGGTTCGTTATCTGATCTCAGGTTACAAAACACCAACACGGCAAGGGGGTTTGCAGCAACAAAATCAGTGTATTTTATTGAACAATCACAGCAAAATGCATTGGAGGGAATTGGGGAGAGAGAGAGAGAGAAATAGAGAGAAAGAAGAACCCTATAGGAAAGGAAGGAAAGACAGAGTAGGTATATCTACCAACATAGAGGCGATGCAATTCTTCGAAGTCCAGTCGATGTCCAGTCGAGGAGTCGCCTTTACGTTGGGGAAGCTTCGAAAGGCTAGCTGACTTGAGGGGCCTTTTATGTTAAAAGTTGGGAAGGAGGGGGAGAAAGAGCACAATAGTCTTGTAATCTCAACAGTGGGGAGAGCTATTGTTTTCCTGGTTCACTGCCTGCAGGCAAACATGATCAGTTCAGTTAGCTGTTCTCCCCACACACACACTGCCCTCCTCCCCCCAGATTACAGGTTTCAGTCCTTGAGGAGGAAAAAGAGTCTTGTCCACATAGGGATTTCATATCTCAGTCTTAGAGGGAGTGGTTTCTCCCATCTCAGTCCATCTGCCACGGTGGTTGTAGAGTCTTCTGTGGAGACCACCAAAGGGTAATTCCAGAAGAGAGTCCAGCCAGGCTTGGGGGTGGAAAACTCCAGGCCATTGTTACAGAGCGGTGCAGGCGAAGGAAGGTCAAGATGCTCCTCGTCCTTTTTACTGGGAGCAGTGTAGCGTGAGGTACAATAACTCAAGTTCCAGTCCCGGGAA